>NC_027749.1:20134708-20135196 GCF_000695525.1 Brassica oleracea var. oleracea | reverse complement strand
AGGCACTAAGTGGTTAACTTGATGCAAGCCTTAAGAACAACAGTGAATGAAGACAATCGATTTATAACTTATTTATGTCAAGCTCACGGATCTAACACCCTAACACCCTAGACTAAGCAAGCTGACTACTCATCCATAGCTACAAAGAACACAGAGATAACAGATGAAGAAAACATGTTGAATCAATAAAATAAAAGAGATAGGGTTCAGGATTCTTCTCAAGAGTGTAGAGATCCTTCTCCCTTTACAATAAGCAAATCCAACAATGGAGTTTTCGGGTCTGGTTTCTCTCTGTAAACTAGCGTAGAATGATAAAGAGAAACAGAAAATATGATATATCAAAGCCACAGGCGGCTGGGAGAGAAAATAGGGATAATTAGGGCAAATCCCGTAATGATTGTAGTTTCCTTAAAAATCTCTGCCGCTGGAACACTCACTCGGAACAGTCACTCGGGTTGCTCCGCTATCCGGAACAGTCATCAAGACTG
>NC_027749.1:20134117-20134658 GCF_000695525.1 Brassica oleracea var. oleracea | reverse complement strand
AGCAACCATACTTTAACCACGAATCTCTGAAGCATACAATCAATAAAACTAGGACAATACACCCTTACCGGAACCCCACTGACTGCTGTTCAAAAATCGGCTCCATACTCTTCATCTCAAACCTGAAAAAGCAACACTGTCGAGACAAAACTCCCTACATTCATTTAAGAGTAGCGTGAGCTTCTCATCACATGCATCATTCAGGGTAGACGGTCTAGGTGTGGAACAGGCTATTTAATGGTGGAGTTAAAAGTGTTTAGGGGTTACCATTTCATTGAAGAGGATGCAGGATATCACACAAAATGACAAGAGAGGATAGATCCATTGATGTCCACAGCCTCTACTCGTTTTTGCTCTATCTGGTGCGACTGTTCTGATGACGGAACAGGCAACTGATTGTTCTTCGTTCCACTTTCCTTTTGGTACCCACTTCTTTGCTCGATCTTTCCAGTGGCTCATATTTCTTTGATCTCATCCCCTTCTCCATCACCTTATTTTGGTTTTTTTTTTTTTTTTTTTTTTTTTTTTTTTTTTTTTTTTT
>NC_027749.1:20133606-20134049 GCF_000695525.1 Brassica oleracea var. oleracea | reverse complement strand
TCCACCCCTGCTCTTGCGCAGTTCATTGGTTCTGGAGCGGTTGCTCCCTTAATCTGCTTGTTCTCCTTTCTGCCATAATTTCTGGAGCAGTAACGAGTAGGAGGCTGCGTTGATCATTTCCTCTCCGACCTTTTTGCACATATCTTCACATATGACACTGAAAAATAAATGCATGAAGGTGGAATAAAGGCTAAGGTGTAGGGTGGGAACTAGCTAAAGAAGAGCTAGCCACTCAGGATCAGCAAGATGGATAAAAAAGATAAGAAGTCCTGAGTGTGTTCTCGTTTCCCTGATCTAATGCCCATAACAAGAAGATTTTCAGTCAAGATTAGGTTCAAGTAAGGTGGAGTTAAGTCTACCCAGTGTAACATGATCGACTGAGAACTTCTGGAGAATCAAGTGAGATATGTCAGGGTGTTCCAGGTCCACATGTGTGTCTTTCG
>NC_027749.1:20131197-20133462 GCF_000695525.1 Brassica oleracea var. oleracea | reverse complement strand
ATATTTACACTTACCAGTGGGTTGCCTCCCACCAAGCGCTTGGTTTAAGTCACTAGCTTGACTTGGTGACAGGGATCAGTCGGGTTGATCATGAGGACTTGTTCCAAAACAAGCTCCACAATCAGACATGTTCAACTTCAAAACTCTGCTCAGCAACCCTTTCACAGCAGCTTCTCCTTTCTCTTTCAGCTCATGTGTGAGAATAGCTCTGACTTTAGAGAACGGTTTAGAGGTACCCTTGCACTTTACCTCATACTCAATGGAGTTCTCATCACACTTGAGAAGTATCAAAGTCATTGTAGGATCTCCCTTGACCCTTTTCTTCTGGACTTTCTGTTTCACCCTTGAATTCCCTCTGATTTTAGTAGGATCAGTGCATGGATCTTCATCAGATAACAACCTACTCTCACCCTTATCATCATGCTCCTTCTTTGGAACAACCTTCAGCTTTTCTACATCAAACACTGAGATGCGAGAGGCGTGTGATGAGGAAGATCTGGTGGGTACAGCCTTGTTGAAAACTTTCTTGTTGATGTTGGAGAAGCAGACTCTCTTGTTAGGCATATCGATGGTTGCTCTAACAATAGCCATGAATGTCCTTCCAAATATCAAAGGCATCTCATGATCCTTGTTCATCTCAACAACTTGAAACTCAGCAGGAACAATGCATTCCCCTACTTGAATATGAAGGCTACGGATGGTTCCATATGGGACTGCTCTGGAAGAGTTTGCAAAGGTCAGGGTCAGCTGAGAACGCTTAACATCAGCAATACCCAGATCGTCTACAATAGCCTTTGAGATGAGATTCACACAAGAACCAGAGTCACAAAGAGCGTCCTTGAAGGTTGTTCCTGCGATGGAACATGGGAAAACAAACTTTCCAGGATCATCAACCTTAGGCAATACCTTCAGTGCTGGTGTAGACAGAGCTTTGGTATAGAGGACCTTGATCTCCTCTTGAGTCTCTCTACAGTTTCTAAAAAACTTTAGAAATGGACGAATATGCAGAGCATCTTCGAATGCAAGTTCTATAGGGAGCTTTCTCACCATCTTGTTAAAACCAATCAGCTGCTCTTCAGTAATGGGATCCATCAGATGTCTAGGTGGAATTGGATAGGGAACCTTGGGAACATAGACTCGAGATGGTGGAGTCTCAGCAGATTCGTCAGGAGCAGTTACTGCAGAGCTAGCAGGCTGCTCTGTGTTCTCTTCTGCGCCTAGAACAGTCTCAGTGAACGGCTGCTCTATTGCATTACAGTGCTCAGTCCTAGGATTTTTATCAGTTCTTTCAGGGAGCGTCTCTTGTTGCCTCTTGACACTCTCAACTGTTTGAGCAAGCTGAACATCGATCTTTCTTATATGGATCGCAAGATTGTCATACTTGTTATTCAGCTCAGTGAACATGTTGCCCATCCTGGTGTCAATTTCTGTGGTTACCTGATTCAACACCTTGGCATGAACCTGCTGACCCTGCAACAGTTGTTGCAGCATCATACCCAGACCCTTCAACTCATTTGGTTGACTGTTCTCAGTAGCTGGAACAACTTGTTGATTGCTCTGCGGTTGTCGCTGGTTCTGGTTCTGAATCTGCCCGGACGTAGCTTGCTCCATGTTGAAGACGTGCCCATGGTTGTTTTTCAGTAGCTGATCAACCTTGGCAGTCAGCTCATCTATCTTCTTGGTGTCAGAACTGTTCCCTTTCTTGGAGCAATCACTCTCCTCTTTCTTATTAGCTGAGCTAGCAGCCATGTTCTCAACCAGTTTAAACGCTCCATCAGTGGTTTGAGTCATGAAGTCTCCATTGCTCGCAAAGTTTAGAGCACCTTGGTATTTCCAGTCCACTGCATCATAGAAAATGTCCAGGAGGTAATCATCATCAAATCCATGGTGAGGAAATTCTCTGCGATAGTCATTGAAGCGCTCCCATGTGTCGCAGAAAGGCTCATCAGTGAGCTGTCTGAAGGAGGTGATCTTGTTCCTCAATGCAGCTGTTCTCGCCTTAGAGTAGAAATGGCTGAGGAACGCTGATCGGACATGTTCCCATGAAGTGAGAGAGCCGGTAGGGAGAGAGTTCAACCACCGTGCATCTTTTCCATCAAGAGAGAATGAGAATAAAATGCACGTAATGTAGTCTGGTGGAACACCATTCACGCGAGTGAAACAACAGACTTTTTCGAAGCTCTCAATATGCTCCATTGGAATTTCTGTAGAGAGACCAGAGAACACCTTTCTCTGTACTAGACCAATCAAAGCAGGCTTGATCTC
>NC_027749.1:20121658-20129905 GCF_000695525.1 Brassica oleracea var. oleracea | reverse complement strand
GATCTGTTCACAAAACACCCTAACATCTACTTTCGCTGGTTATGGATGCAATGCTCATTCAAGTTATGTCTAGCAACCTATAACACTTTTGATGAATAGATTAAACCTAGAATCAGGCACTAAGTGGTTAACTTGATGCAAGCCTTAAGAACAACAGTGAATGAAGACAATCGATTTATAACTTATTTATGTCAAGCTCACGGATCTAACACCCTAGACTAAGCAAGCTGACTACTCAGCCATAGCTACAGAGAACACAAAGATAACAGATCAAGAAAACATGCTGAATCAATAAAATAAAAGAGATAGGGTTCAGGATTCTTCTCAAGAGTGCAGAGATCCTTCTCCCTTTACAATAAGAAAATCCAACAATGTAGTTTTCGGGTCTGGTTCCTCTCTGTAAACTAGCGTAGAATGATAAAGAGAAACAGAAAATATGATATGTCAAAGCCACATGCGGCTGGGAGAGAAAATAGGGATAATTAGGGCAAATCCCGTAATGATTGTAGTTTCCTTAAAAATCTCTGCCGCTGGAACACTCACTCGGAACAGTCACTCGGGTTGCTCCGCTATCCGAAATAGTCATCAAGACTGTTCTGCGTGAAAACCACCAAATTGCATTGTTTTCTGCCTCTTTTGTTCCAGCTGGTCCATCTCCCATCCAATGCAACTCCAGACCTGTAATGACTCCAAAAGGACTAGAAAGACTCGATAAAGACTTGAAAACCAATTTAAAAGCATATATACAAGATGTATAAAACACCATATATCAAATATCATCAATTAAATAGATTAGTCAAATTGGTTATTTGAAAATTTAATTAGGTACAAATTCAGAATTATCAAGTAAAATGTATATTTTTAAATATGTTCTCATTATTAAGTTTTTATTCTCAAATGCGGCATATCCTTTAATTTTTTTAAATATTGTTAATTAATTTCATTAACAATATAAAACTTTGAAAAATGATAAACATTATTTAAAGAAGATAATACCCAAGAATTTATGGAAAGATATTTTCTACTTTACATATTAAGGTTTATAGTATTAATGTGCATTAAGTATAATATTTATCATGAATTTGTTGTGGAATAGATTTAGGAAAAAAATTAATTTAGATTTAAATTTATTAATTACTTGAATGACATTGTATTGTAATTAAATTATAAGTCTTATGGTTATTTCTTATTTGTACTTCTGTCTTAATAAAGTAGATTTTAATGATTAAAGCATACATTAGGCCAATTCTTCAATTGAATTCCTTAGTCATTAATTATGAGAATAAATAATGATGAATAAGAAGAAAAGATTCGTAAAGACATTCACAATAGGACGAACAGAATGATTTTGTTCTCGATTCTCACATCCTAATTTTCGGTTTACCATGTTCCATTATTCTGGACACATTCATTTATTTTAACACATTCCCTCTCCTCCTATGTTTGGTTTTGTGTGTGTGTGTTTACGCGCACATGTGCAATAATAAAAGAAGACTAAAATGATATTTAGATACCAAATAGAATGTTGCTACGTCCATATCCAATTAATAAGATAAGAAGGAAGGTTTGTTAATTACTCCCTCCGTTTCAGTATAGTTTTGGATTTGTGCACACGGATTAAGAAAACAATTAATTTTGTATATTTTCTATACAAAAACACCATTACCTATACACCTAACCATATTTCAACCAATAGAAAAATAAATTGATGCATAAAATTAATAAATTTTGCATTGAAAATTGAAAACGACACTTATTTTGTAACGAAAAATTTTCTCTAAAATAACACTTAATATGAAACGAAGGGAGTATTATCCATTAGTATATGTTTTCTGGCTAAAGTCCGATGATAATACAAAAATCAAGTACAAAATACAATCGTTGAAATACTATATAACTACATCTTGTGAGGCATCCAGTCACAAATTTTTTAATTACCAAAATACAACTAGCATTGCATGGCTTGACTCGTGGTTGATTGACCTCTTTCCCACGTTGACTTTTCATTTACAACATTTCTCGTCTACAAATTCATAGACATAGTAAGAATTTAGATTTTAATTATTGACAAAAGGGGAAAATAGAAATTAAATAGAGAAAATACCTTGTAATTTTCTCAATTGCTTTCCAAGAAAAGCGAGAAACACAACGAGCAAGATGACTAAGGTGATAATCCCAATAATTATCGCCAATGTTTTCCCGATGCCGTCATTATTTTTATCGTCTTTATCTCCTCCTGCTAATTAAACTTTATTACATAGATAAATATCAAGACTATCACCTATTTAGAAGTCTATCATCCCAATAATTACCACAATTCAGCACTTAACCATAGAGAGAGGTTGCCATCTATGGCTACATTATAAGTTTTTGTTTTCTTTTCCTCGTGTGATTGCGACTTTTTATCTATCCTACTTTAAAAAAAAATCTATAGTACTTTTAAAATAAAGAAATCTGACCAAAGTTTGAGTTTGGCGTCTGACGAGCGTGACTACCACCGTAGCTAAAACGCGCGTAGCACTTGGACAAGTAAACGTATCCTCCCTGGGACATACCACAGTCAGAACTGAGCCGTCCGATTGCATCAGTCAAGCAATCCTGACACTGTGCTGGACTTAGATCACCCATGCACTGAGCCATACCCCGAACATCCCCGTTCCCTCCAGACCTGTCAGATCCACTCCCTGAACTTAACGAACCCATGACGTCACTGACTCTGGTCAACGCATCCTGGTCGTTATTTCCCATCGGCTGTCCACATTTCTTGAGCATCTCTGTTTTGTCCTGAACGCCAAAGAACGAGCTCTTGTCGAACCGGACCAGACAACTTTGCATCTCCAAGAACACTGAGTACGAGTTGGGACATGTGTTTCCGACCAGTGCTGTGGCACGTGATACGCACGATGAGCAAGAAGTTGCGTCTAGGTCAACGCTGCACTGGAAAAGACCATATACAACGGCCGGTTCGGATTTTGTTCCGGTGCCGGAGGGAACGGTGAGGTTATTGTAGCGGCTGGCGACGGTGGAGCTAACGAGGGAAGAGAGGAGGGAGTTGAGGTTGGTCTCGTAGGCTGAGCCAGGAGAGAACTTTTCCGGAGAACACTTTGCGAATATGAACGTGTCTGTGGAGGCGGAGGAAGTTGGGCTGTATGTGGCGGTGGAGGAAGTTGGGTTCATCAGAACCACGGTGGCGAGAACGAAACAGAGAAAGGTCGCCGTTGTGGTTGTTTTCAGCATGTTTGATCTGATGGTGACTGAAGAGGGGAAGTGTTTAGGCAGAGTAAAATAGAAATTGAGGAGCGAAGAGTTTGCTTTAAAGAGAATTGACGTAAAGAATGGACTAACATATATGTAGTTTCCTTGTTGCATGGTTTTTTTTGTTTGTATCTTTTTGGTGGACGTTCTTAAGTTATTTTCCACAAATTGCAGTTATTCCATATATTATTGAAATCACTAAAATACAACAACTCTTTGTCCGTTCAGACTTAAATGATTAATGCTTTATTGTAGAATTTTGCAAAGTGGGTTTAGTTTAATTAGTTTAACGTCCATTACAGTTTTCTTTAAAGCAAGTATATCTTTTTACTCATTTGGATTCAAATTTTGACTTTGACAGTAGTGACGATTTGTGTGAATGAATTCGTTAGCTTCTATATATACCGTACGTTGTTACATATTATTAATTAATTACCTTTTCTATAAGCCACAAACTGAATGTAATTTCTTATAGTAAATGGTGGTCTTCTGTGGAGCTTTTGAAGGTGTATATATTAGATGTTTATATTTGTTAATTTTGCTTTCCACTTGAATTTCTCTCTCAATCAGTTTCACATCCTCGGTCTAGTTTGTCTTTAACAAGATGATACGAAGAAGCTTCTAGCATTAGGTATAGAATCAGATATATACAATGACCATGTTGTCTCTCTTGGTTACAAAGACAATATGAATATTACCAAGTAATGAAGACTATACGTCATGAAAACGAGTTTGGTTATTAACTTATATATAGTATAGCGTATAGAGTTTGAATAGGCAATGGCACATGAAAGTGATCTTAAGAAGATGAAAATTAAATATATGGAAAGGGATATTGGCGTGTTGGTCGAGATGTATCATCTTTTTCTTTTCATTCATATAAATGAAATTGTACTTCGGCGCCGACAAAGATGTTTTAGCCACCAAAAGGCACTTTTGTAACTAAACTTAATTTCTTCTGCAGGAAAAAATTCACATTCACATAAAAGGAAAATAGATGAACAATAAGAAAACTTCCAATGTCAAAGTTTAGTTACGGGACCGGTAAACACATACGGTGATATAGAGAAGACAATAATGGTCTTTGACCTTCTTTGTGTGTGGTGTAACCTGAGGTTACTTATAACGCAAGTAGCCTATTGATTCTGAGAATACCTAGGAAACGTGCCTTCTTGAGATCGTTGAGAGTCAAGCTCTATCCGAAAACAAGGATTAGAGTTTATAAAAGCTCTGTTTATTAATCAAATAAGTCGTGCCCTTACAACATCTAAGGCATAGATATATATAGTAAATAATAAGTAAAACCCTAAAGAATAAGGATCAGAAGTTTTCCTTATCTTCTATGACAAGAAAAGGAGATAAAGCTCGAAACAAATAAGAAAACTTTAAGAAAAGGAAAATAGAGAAAACACCAAAGCCAAGAAGAAGTAGGATGACGCTGCATCAGTGTGGTTCATAAAAACAAAACACCATCCGTTGTATAGACTTTTTCTTTGACTATAGATTGTTGTAGACTTTTGTATACTTCTTTGACTTTCTATTCGAACCTGAAAATAGTTTCTAGAACAAAAACCACTAGTAGTATTTGTAACGAGCGCTACACAGTCTTTATTGTTATATTCTATTTTAAAGCTTTGGGAAGTTAATTAATTACTTGTTTTGATGTTAACAATGGACATGTAATCTTGAGTTGTTAATTCATAGCTGGTGTTGACATGCGGGATAACACTTACCTTTGTGTTCGAGTCGAAGCTCCAGTCCATGATGGGATAAGAAGTTTTCTTAATTTAGTCAAGTCGAAACTTGTTATAATAGGACAGCACTAATCTCATCGTTCAAGTTTCAATTACCAAAAACATTACAACATATACGGACTGCACGTGTTCTAGATGTCTAAAATGAGTTGTAGCAAATCCTCTAATTTTATTGTTTTTTGAACAATCAACTAATTAAAGGAAACTGCCCCCTATATGCATAAAACACACAAATTCACTATTTAACCAAAAACACACAGTCTCTCCTCATTTCTCTTCCTATTCCTCTCTAACTTCCCATAAAAATCTAATTACCCCCCATTTTTGGTTATTTGGCACAGGACGAAGCATTCACGACACCAGAACGTTACTTATAATTACTAATGAGTAGTAAACAATGACACAATGACAATAATGTCACAATACAACGTAGTTAAGGAGTTAAAATAATAACCAAATAATTAAGATGCATAATTGATAGCAGAAAGTTTGGGTGATTGCATGGTTGTTTTGATCAATCATGTTACTTTCCAAAATATTATTTTATTTTGACGTAGCATAAGAATAAAAAAGGACAGATTGGAAGTTGTGTTATTTTTTTTCGCTAACTAACATGGCCCTACCAAAAGGAAAAGTTACGTTATCTAAATATATGAACATTTCTTAATTTACCGAGACTAAGATGTATCTAAAGTTCACAACACGATGGTTAATTTAAACGTAAGTGCTTAACTAAACATTTTTTCTTTGTCTTCTTTGGGTGGATTCGTAATCATTTCAGTATAGAAGAGTATTAAATTTAGGAGGGATTAAACTGATGCAGAGATTAAGGGATTTTGGTGAGTAATTTCGTGCTTGACTTGATATATTCTTGACTTGATATATAAGTCATTGGTCTATTTCTTGAATAATAATAATAAAATCTTATTGTGGAGTCGATAATTTTCTTAAATTTAGACTAACCTAATACGGTTGACTCATTCGTTTTTTTTTTTTTTTTTTTGTTTTGATAACTCTGGTATCTGGGTAGCCACATTCCCAACTATCCCCGAAAGGGGTCCAGCGCCCCAACGGAAGGGATGTTAAATCCGTTGTGGCCAAAGATCGAACCCGGGTGGCAGACAGTACAGCTGTACCTCCTTTACCACCAAGCTACGAGCGCTTGGTTGACTCATTTGTTAATTCCAAAAGGAAAACATTTCTTGAAAACTTGGTAGAATTTCAAGATTGAAATTAGAGACATCCAATATAACTAATACCCATTAACTAGTACAGAGTTGAAAGGACTTTGGTATTCTAGCTATTGTTTGAATAAAGACAATCCCTACTTATAAATCATAATCAATTAATCAGGATCGTCTTGTTTTCATCAAAAATTCGATTCAAAAGCTATATTATGAAGTGACAAGATCAACTTCCCTCTGTTTTACTTTTCTTCTTGTCAAAGTTTGCCTACTCTCGCATGAATATGTTCGAATCAATATCATATATAACTTTCCTCCTTTTCTCTTCTTACGCATCCATGAGTGGATCTGTTTACAAGTGTAACGAGTAAGAATCATATATATTATATATAATGTTTTTTAAGTCTTGTTGATTTTATGCTTTTTTTGTTTGCTGTATACATATATACAGAGACCATCATATGTATTCTGAATGTGTAATTAAAAAGGGATATACTCCATCCGTTTCATATTAAGTGTCGTTTTAGAGAATTTTTTCCGTTACAAAATAAGTGTTGTTTTCGATTTTCAATGCAAAATTTATTAATTTTATGCAAAATTTATTTTTCTATTGGTTGAAATATGGTTAGGCGTATAGGTAATAGTGTTTTTTATAGGAAATGTACAAAATTAATTGTTTCCTTAATCCGTGTGCCAAAACCTAAAACGACACTTATAATGAAACAGAGGGAGTATGTGTATAGAATTTAATCAGTGCCATATCTGAAAGTATATTAATTATGATTAAGGATAAGACATGGTTTGTCAGCATCTAATTGTTTTTGAGGAATAAAGGGTTTTAAACCCTATCACGGACTGTCCCTTTGAACAAAAGTTTTCTGTATAAAAGAATGTAACACTACACATGCTAGATTTTATTTTAATTTTGGATCAATACACAAGCTAGATTAGACACCACAATTAGCATACGTCTGGTATGTTCATGTCTCTTCGTTTCTATATTAATATTTTGATTTGTAGTTTCATATTCTAAGTTAATATTTGTTGTATCATTCCAGTTTTATAAAACGAATTGTTACTTTGCTCTGTTCAAATCATTTATCAGCAATAACGTTATCTCGATCAAATGTATGTTATAGCACACACTTTGGGTTCCATTTCTACAATCGTAAGGAACAGTAAGCATTGGCCATTCGACCTAGGCCAGGGCAAATAATCCGGACCCGATGACCCGTACCGAACCCACACCGATAAAACCGGGTCAGACCGGGTTCGGATCTTGCAAAAAAAACGAATGGAGCTAATAATTTGGTATAATGGGTTATGGACCGGTTCGGGTAAAATACCCAGATCCAATCGGGTTTAAAGTATACCCGAACTAAAAACCCTAAGACTCTATCTTTCCTATTTCCCCTCTTTCGATTTAGGATTCGATATGAAGAATATCCTAAAAATCTCAACTTTCTCTCTTGAAAAATCTTAATCTCCCTGAATCCCGATACCCAAAATCCTTTCCTAACTCTTATCCTCTTCGAATCTACTCTTCTGCAAGTTGTAAACCCTAGAATATCTTCTCTTATATAAGTGTTTGAGATGGAGAAAAAAAATCCATCAAAAAGTATTCACCTCCTTCTTCAAAGACGTCAATACCACACTTACAGGTAGTCTCCTTCTTTACACTCTATTAATTAGTATAAGTTACGTTATTTCGGGTTCGTAAGTGTCTTTGTATTTCAAGTATTTTGGTTTTCTCTTTTACATATATTCGTGTCTTGTCTCTTAAACTTGTCGTACTTGTACTTATGTGTTAGTTAATAGAAGAATTTCTTATGTCTTACTTCTTTTTGTAGATAGTCAACTCGTGATAGTCAGTAACTGATTTGTTTCTTTACGTGTTGTATATTTAATTATATGTTGTCAACTTGTTGTAGATAAAAACCTTGTCTTTATGTTTGTTTTGTTTCGATGTTTGTCAACTTGTTTTTGTATATGTATGTTCTGTTTTAGAAGCTTGCTAGTTTACCGTTTGTTACTTTGAATATGTTTGGCAATTA
>NC_027749.1:20109214-20119982 GCF_000695525.1 Brassica oleracea var. oleracea | reverse complement strand
TTATTTACGTTTTGATATTGTTACTTCATGTTTTGATCTGGATGAACACAATAGGTTCATTGTTACGAGATACTACTTCACGTTTTGTACGCATTGTACCAAGAAATATAAACTTTGTAAGCAGGGACGTATGCATGTTCAACATTACAACTTTGTTTTCTCATACAAATACAAGTTTAAATTAGTACTTTCCGGTAACATATAGGTATTTGGATATTTGATACCCGATTTAAACCCGAAACCCGAACATTAAATGGGTTCAACCGGGTTTAGGATGTATTACCAAACCCGACCCTAATGGAAGACTACTGGCGAAAGTGTTAAGGTCGCCTAACCGGCTGTACAAGTTGCGACTTGAAGTTGGTAGACTAGCATGTTTGCACACAAAAATGGAAGAAAATACTTGGAGATGGCATGCTAGGCTCGGACACATTAGTTTCAAAACTATAAGGTCCATGGCAACACATGAGATGGTACACGGGTTGCCAGAGATTCAAGATGAGAAACAACTATACGACTCATGCTTGGTTGGGAAGCAAGCGCGACAAGCTTTTCCAAAGGCTACAGCGTACAGATCGTCGCATGCGTTGGAATTCCTACACGCAGACTTGTGTGGTCCTATCTCACCATCTACGCTTTCACAGAACAGGTATGTCTTTGTGATAATTGATGATTGCACAAGATATATGTGATCAATCTTACTAAAGGAGAAGGGAGATGCGTTTGAAAAGTTCAAAAAATTCAAAAAACTGGCTGAGAAAGAAGTCAACAAAGAAATTGTAACACTACGTACGGATAGAGGTGGTGAGTTTATATCAAAAGAGTTTCAAGAATTCTGCAACAACAGTGGTATAAGACGTCATCTCACAGCTCCATATACCCCACAACAAAACGGAGTGGCCGAGAGGAGAAATCACACACTCATGGAGATGACAAGGAGCATTCTAAAGGCTATGAGAGTTCCTAATTACTTATGGGGAGAAGCAGTTCGTCATGCCACATATCTGATTAACCGAGTTCCCACAAGAGCTTTGAAGAATCAGACTCCATACGAATGCTTGAGAGGAAAGAAACCAAGCATAGGGCATATCAGGGTGTTTGGGTGTCTTGCACACGCCAAGGTCGACTCTGGACAGCTCAAGAAACTTGATGATAGATCACAAGCACTGGTTCGTCTTGGCATTGAACCTGGATCTAAAGCTTATCAACTCTACAATCCGATCTCTAGAAGAATAGTTGTAAGTCGAGATGTGATCTTTAATGAGAAGGAGTATTGGAATTGGAAGGTAGCTAACAAGGAAGAACACAGCGAACCTTGTATGTTTAGGATGTCATGGGGTGCTACAATAGACGACGGACATGGTCCATTCTTGATTGGAACTCAACAGGAAGAACCTGCTGCTGAAGAGACTGAAGTGCAGCAACCAGAACCTGTTCAAGTCAATCCAGACGTTGAACAGATCGAACCACAACCTAGGCGCTCAACATGTCAATCAACTCGTCCTAGCTATCTTGAAGACTATGTATTACTGGATGACATAGAGTGTGAGTTTATACTTCTTACACTCAATGACGAACCAATTAACTTTCAAGAAGCCAGCAAACTTGTTCAATGGAGAAAAGATTGCGCATACGAGATTTATTCTATAGAGGAGAATGAAATGTGGGTGCTAGTAGACAAACCAGCCGGAGTCAAAGTTATTGGCCTCAAGTGGATCTTTAAGATCAAAAGGAATGCAGATGGCTCAATCAGCAAGTGTAAGTCAAGACTCGTGGCTAAAGGATATGTTCAAGAACATGGAATCGACTTTAAAGAGTGTTTGCACCAGTTTCTCATATAGAGACGATCATATTGCTATTCGGTTTAGCTGCTGCTAACAGATGGGAGATCCATCACTTGGACGTGAAGACAGCGTTCTTACATGGAGAATTGACAGAAGATGTGTATGTATCTCAGCCTATAGGATTTGAAAAGTAGGGAGAAGAACATAAGGTTTTCAAACTTCGAAAGGCTTTATACGTACTAAGGCAAGTTCCACGAGACTGGTACACGAAGCTTGATCAAGGACTCGTGGTGGTGAATAACAGTCATCATAATGATCACGATCATATGGAAACCGGAGGCAATAATGAAGGTGATTTCGAGAATGATCATGATCACACCACATATGAAGATGTGATAGAAGATCAACATCAATCTGTTCAACCGGAACAACATGTTCAAGCAGAACAACCTGTTCAACCGAGCTATCTAGTTGATTATGTTCTTCAAGCCAAAGAAGAATGTGAGAGACTTCTTGATGCGGCCATCAGATCAGCAACTGAACCAGAGGTCAACCCAAAGCCCTACTCAACCAACCAAGCCGCCAACCAGGACATACGTGCACTAAAAATGACATATCTTACAAACCAGGAGGGTTTAAGTGACGAGGCTAATTTTTATGGATTCTAAACTCAAAAAGGAGTCCATGAAAATTAGAATTGGGCCAAAATAATCACGGAGAAAGAAGTTATAAATTTTACAAGTCAGAGGTTTCCTAGCATGTCCATCTGCGAGTACCCGACTTTAGAAGAGGATTCAAGCCCAATGAAGAAGCGGCCTGAACCAAATCCGATCATAGAAGTCAAGAGGAGTTTATCATATTTCCAGAAAGCCCAATATCAGGAGAAATGGCCCCGGAAATTAGGAGATATGATCAATTTCCCAAAACCGGCCAAACCAGTTCTACACTTGCCTTATTTGGAAGATCCGGGGTTCACATCAAACCGGGGCTGTATATGTCGAGCCCAAGCCACCAGATCCTTCAAGGATCAATCAAACTCCAACTTCTAAAACCACAACAATCATGTTGTTAATTCTCTGTTTGATTATAACTCTTTTGCTGATAAAATTGAACTCTTTAAATTTTCAGGAAAAAGAGGTTATCTTAGATGGGAGAGGAACCTTGATGAATGGTTTCACTTCAACAACATCCTGAGGAAATAAAGGCTAGCTTATGCTATTGATCAACTTAGAGAAGAAGGCTTTAAATGGTGGGTACAAGAAGAAGATGATAGGCGGTTTTACAATGAGCCAACTATCAAAACGTGGGGAGCTCTTAAAGAAGTCATGAGATATGAGTTTGCACCAGAGTTTACAAGTTCTGAAATCCAAGAACTATTCTCAAGGAGGTATCTAACTCATGGTTTCAAAGAAGCAAGAAAAATTGTGGCACAAGAAGGTCAAAGAGTCTTGCCTCAACAAGACTACTTTCAGCCAAACCAAGGGCACACCATTGTCCACTGCTTAGACCAGAAGAGTGACATCCCAAAGGCCATGAAGATGAGTAAAAGTGTCGGCCAAAACACTTTGATCAGGTCCAAAGAAAAACAAGAGCATGCTACTATGCAAGTAAAGGCTAAGGTAAGTCCTATACTTGATGATATTGTTCATAAATCATCTACCACTTGTATGATGCTGATATTGTTCATAAATCATCTGCCACTTGTATGATGCACTTGTCTTTGTCCAAGAGTGTTATTACAGGTACTAAAGAGTCTAAATCCCACGTAGATGACACACTAAGAGCAAACCTTCTAATGGACCGGAAGGAAAAGCAATCAAATTTGCTTAAAGAAGCAAAACCAGTAATAAAAGTATCAAACCAAGGTAAGAGTCTAACACATCCTTTAGCTACTGGTTTAAACGTGAATCTTCTTGGTACAGGGGTACCAGATGAGAGCCATATGCTTACTGAGGTTACAAGGACAGAACCAGAACATGAGCTCAATCAAAATCCACACCACAAGTGGAAACCGAAATCTGAACAAAAGATTGTTCAAGTGCCAAAACCTGAGGTAAATTTCACTCTAGATCATCATGATATTATTAATTCCATGACAAGATTAATGCACTTGTCTTGTCCAAGGAAAAGTGAAATTATTACAGGAAACCAAGGTGAGTACAAGGCAAAGAAAAAACAAGAAGTTTTTCCTGCCACAACTGATTTAAGGTATAATATACTTGTCTTTGCCAAGATGTTTTGATCCAGGGATAAGTCAAGAGGAACATAAAAACCGAACTGAGCTATCAAAAGAAGGTGATCATACCAACCAAGATCGAAAGTTGCAAGAAAGGCAGCCACCAAATCAAACTTGTCCAAGGAAGAATATCATTTTTCATCATGCTAAAGCATCCAAGGTAAATTCGACCATAAAAAATTCTGTTCATGAAACTCCAGTATCAGATATAATTCACTTGGTCTTTGTCCAGAATGTTGAAAAATTTTCAGGTTGCAAAGAAGAAAGCTTCAAAGAAATCCCACCGGATAATCTTTTGTTGCTAGGAGGATCAACCCCAAAGATGGTCAGAACCGAGCCTAGTAGGAGTATGAAGGACCATCCACTGAAGAAGAGAGGCAGTGCCAAAGTCCATAGCAGAGGCGTGATCATATCCTATTTGCTGAAAGAAGAGCCACCTGATGCACAATCCATCCCCAAACCGAAACAATATCAAGGTAAGACCTTAGAATCTCAAAAGAATATGAAAGCTGACTTGCTCTATGTTTGTGCAGGTTATCCAGTTTCGAGGTCGAATCTTTGTCAAGGGGGAGGGTATGATGCGGCAATCAGATCAGCAACTGAACCAGAGGTCAACCCAAAGCCCTACTCAACCAGCTAAGCCGCCAACCAGGACATACGTGCACTAAAAATGACATATCTTACAAACCAGGAGGTTTTAAATGACGAAGCTAATTTTTATGGATTCTACACTCTAGAAGAAGTCCATGAAAATTGGAATTGGGCAGAAATAATCACGTAGGAAGAAGTTATGAATTTTACAAGTCAGAGGTTTCTTAGCCCGTCCATCTGCGAGTACCCGACTTTAGAAGAGGATTCAAGCCCAATGAAGAAGCGGTCTGAACCAAATCCGATCATAGAAGTCAAGAGGAGTTTATCAACTTTCCAGAAAGCCCAAGATCAGGAGAAATAGCCCCGGAAATTAGGAGATATGATCAATTTCCCAAAACCGGCCAAACCAGTTCTACACTTGCCTTATTTGGAAGATCCGGGGTTCACATCAAACCAACCTCAATAATGGCAACCAGGCGAACTTCTAAGTCATTCAGAGGCACTCCACAACATCCTAGGAAGCACCAAGCCACACTGGATCAGGCGGATCCCAATCAAACCAAAAGATCAAGCCGGTTTACTCAAATTGGCAAAAACGATATTATTTATGGAAAGTCTTCAACCAACTCCATTTGGTTCGACCCAGACTTATTCATGGAAGCCAGGAGATCTTCTCAAACATACATAAGACATCCAAGAAGCCCTCAGCTGCACCAGCACCTAGGAGATCAGGCGGATCTCTCTTCCCATCAACCTTCCATATTTGGCAGCAACTACACTAAATGCTTCGAGGAAGTCTCTACAGATTTTTGCCCAAGACCAACGGCCATATTCTCTTTTATTAAGACCGAGGAGTATTTTAGGAAGGCTTGAAAATCATGGCCACGTCCAGAAGCTGTCCAGATACAAGATCATCCAAGTTATCCTTTTGAAGGCACAAATCGAGCTAACGGCTAGTTTCCATGGAGCCATCAAAGCCTTCTCATCCAAGACTTTTATTTCGGTTTATTTTCTTTCCTTATGTCATTTTCAGACTGTTTGAGAGTCCTTTGTCGAGCCTATAAAGCTCTAGTCTTTGCTTCATTGTAAATCACCAATTTTTTAAATTAATAAGAATTATTCAGTTTTTCTAGTTTTGTCAAAACTATTGTTCTAAGTCTTTTGAGTGTGTGTGAAGCAGCTCCAGAGCATCTTGACTTATCAAGCCTCCTTTCCATAGAGTTGTGGCGTCCTCAATTCACCATCCTTCCATTCCAATTCGTTTGTCAAGCTTGAGAGTGATATACATCCAGCAGGCAAAGCACCATCTCAATCCACTTCAATCATCAACTGATTAGGCTGAGAGTGTCACACGACCAGCAGCCTAATTCCATCCTATCTATCTTTATTTATCTTGTTTTATCATAGTAGAATTCACATCTCATTTGTTTTGCATTTGTTTTCAGGTTTACAACTTGCATTCCATTCATATCGCCCATCCGATCATCTCTTTGGTCGACCCATCCAAGCTTCCATCATCCATCTCGTCCACCCTGATTCCCAGCCTGCAACAATGTGGGTCAGATTTTAATTGATCAAACAGACTTGAAAGAATGGAAAGATGCTTACATGGAAGAAATCATCTCAATCAACAAGAACAAGATTTGGATTCGAGTTGATAAACCAAGTCATATAAATGTCATTGGTCTCAAATGGGTGTTCAAGATCAAGAAAGATGCGGATGGAACTATCAACAAGATCAATGCCCGACTTGTAGTCAAGGAATATCTACAAGAACATGTGCAAGGACGTGTGCATGGTGTTGAACACATTCAAGGAAGTGTTCAAGGCGCAGACATCTTGACTAAGGCGTTGGCAAGAATCAAGTTCAAAGAGATGAGGGAGCTGATTCGAGTTCAAGACCTTAGCAATGAAAGATTGAAGCTTAAGGGGGAGAATGTTGGAGATGAGCTTCAACATTACTAAAAAAGAAGTCACGAAGAAAAGAAAGTTATCCTTAAGTGTAATTGGGATAACTAGAAAAGGAAGTTATCCTTAAAAGAATTAGGATAACTAACTAAAGTTATTAGAATTAGGAAAAATGAAAGACCTAATTCATTGTGCAATAGGTTAAGTTAAGGATCCCTATTACCTATATAAGGAGATCTAATGTAAGAGAATCTCATAAAAAAAATAAGAAAGATAATAGCTTGTGTTTAGTTTTTGAGAAGTTTTCTAAACATTAATAAAGGAAGAACTCTTTATTAAAGCTATTGTGTTCAACGCCTAGAACTAGGATTTAAAGTGTTCTCGTTTTGGGTTACACATTTGTTCTTGGTTACATTAAGTTATACCAAAATTGAAATTTGATCTAACTTAAACGCATATCTAGTGAACTATGCGGCAAACTAAATTCGATTTTCTTATTTTTCCTAGCAAAGTCAACATTTCAGTTATGATCTTTAATCTTTATTAAATGAAACAAAGTATTTCACAATGAAAAGGTATAAGCATTTCGAACCGTAGTATGAAATTAATCCACAGTAGGGATCATCAACCCCGCGCAAGCGCGGGTGTGTGTGTTTGATGTGTTGCTGTTCGTTATGCTTGTAAGTTACTGGTTAATTTGTGTCCATTTTGGGCTACAACTTATTTATTCATATCTATAGTGTTAGTGTTTTTTATTCCTTATTTAGGTTCGTTACTTATTCTTCACCCGTAAGAAATTTACGCTGTGCATGTTAATTTTCATCAAGCATTATAGGGTGCTTCTCTACAGTCATCTTTCTGGTTTCTTATTAGTCCAGGCTATCATCTTTCTCAAGAGTTTGTTAAAACCATTATGTTGTGCAATTGTGCGTTAAAGCTCGGCAACTTGCAAACAACAACCATAACAAATCTGTAGAAATATCTTATGTGTGTATATATATAACACATTCTTTCTGTCATTTAATTAAAAAACAAAAGGCATAAATCCATAGTCCAATATAGTAAGTCAGCACAGAGCAAAAGTTCAATCATGTAAATTATCAGTCACAGTGGTGACTTATAAGACCATGGTCAACACAACTTTTAAGCAGAGGGGGTGTAACTATTATGCTATTCTTCTTTTCGGAAGATCATTTTCTTTATACTTACCAGTTGAACGCCGGCTCTTCTCTTCCATGCTATTTTCATCTTTGGCCCACTCGATGCTATCACCGGCGATGGTAAATAAAGAGTCGATAATGCTGTTTCAAAAAAAAAAGAGTCGATAATGCACCCAAATGAACATGTTTGATAGAGATAGAGAAAGAGGAAGAGAAGAGAATGATACATAAGGTTACCAAATGGCGTCTGTAGGGATCAATGCTTGACCATGTATTTTAGCATTTGAAGTCAAGAATGATACATAAGGTTATGGTCTTAATTAGGGTTGGTCTTGTTTGGACGTAGTGTATTTGGGCTTTGACTATACATGTCCAGGAAATGAGATTGTCCAACTGGACAAACCCATTTGGAGTCATCATTTCTCTCCTCGCCTCTTCATGCTTTGCACCTTTTCTGTGTCTCAACCTCCTTCGTCTTTCTCTCCACTATGGGTCTGGGTTTCTTATTTTGGAATTTTCTCCGCTCACGAGGATGCTTGATATCGGCGGTGATTCACTTGCTCTGGAGTTCAAGCACAGAGGAATGGCACGGTTTCTTGCAGGAATTCGGCTTTTAGGGTATGGTTCAGATCTATTTTCCTTCCTAGATCTGTCTCGTGGTCTCAATTCTCAGTTGCGGGGATGTCGGATCGACTCCTCTGTTCGGCGGTTGCGGCAATGCAGTAACTAGCTCGGAGATGGCAGTGGGCTTTGGCGTTTGGTTCTCTGGAACTCTACGGTGTCGTGGAGATGTGCTTCATATTTCGTTCAAGCCAGGTGAGCTCCGACGATTGGTTGTCACGGAGGTGAGCTGAGGATCATTGTATGCAGGAGGTGATGGTACCCTGCCCTGGCTCCAGCTCGTTAGGGTCGTCTGAGATCATCGAAAAGTGGTCGTCTATGGCCTTCTAGTAGCTACTCGATAAACCCTTCTCACTTCAGATTCCTCGTTGTTGTCACTTTCTGGACCTTTTTCTTGGTGGCGATGGCCTTCCTTGTCGGAGTTTGATTCTAGGTTTTCTTGTTCGGTTGCTTCACCATCGACACAAGTGGATTACTTAACGAGTCACGGGCATCTGATACTTTGGTTCTCGAAGTCGACAAAAGGCGTACCGACTATGTCTTGGTCATGACGGTGTCACTTTTGAGTTATGTTTCACATCCCAGTACTGATGGTAAATGATTTGGTTTGCGATTGGTAGTATTATTGGCTGCTTTGTGCAGGTCATTAGAGTTTCCATAATAGGTTTTGGTGTCAAGATCAGACCCGCTTTGGCGACGAAGGCAGGGGTGTACAATCTGGCTATCAGATACTTGGTTAGTGTCTTTGCAGTACCTCTCTTTCAGTCCTCTGGAGCTTCAGTGTTGGGGACAATTACGAGCTTAGACAAGTTCATCGGAAGTTAGCTACACCGAAAATGACTGGGTTAGACTCGGCATCTGAGATAACGAGGTGCATCTCACCTTTCTGGGGTAATCATCAAAAGTTGAGAATGGCTCTCGATTTTCATTGAGGTTGAATCCAAACTAGTGGAATGTGTCGGATTGCAAGTCGAACGAAACTACCTAAAAACGGTTTAATTTGAGTTATTTTGTACGAGACGGTTTGTAATTAGAACCAAATTCCTGGTTTACGGGTCGAATGAATATAGTATAATATTAAAAAAAAAGAAACAGCCCGTTCTCAAACAAGTTACGTTTCATATCTCTAACACTCCGTCTCAACCCTCACAAGAGTATTGTATTATCCAGGCCCAACTTAATGATGATAATATGATATAAAAAATCTATATTATTAAAAGATAAGTACCCATTAAAAAACACCCCTAAGTTTTCTAACTTATTTACACTTCTCTGCCATTAAGAATTAAATTAAACTACCTATTTTAATGCTTGTCATTTCCAGTTAAATTAATGAGTTTTTCTTAATCAAATTTAAACTTAATGTCATTAAATGAACCTAAAAATACATCATATTTAACGTAACTTATTACGGACGAGTACGGCCCAATAATGAACTTGAATTTTATTTTTACGAAAACGTGAATCACTTGACGTATGTAATATTTAAAATATATTAACTACAATATAACAAATGCATATAACCTTCCTATACTTTAGTTTGAAGTGATCATGCTCAAGTTTTATATAGTCAACTTACATCATGCATCGATCGATGTATAATATTCAAACCACTTATAGTTTTCGTTTTCCTTATAGGAAGTATCAACCAACCAATCATCCTATTGATTTTCTAAGCTTTATAAAAAAACGAATCAATAAATACAAACTCAAAATCCAATATCTTCTATTAATCAAAACAGAATATCTTCAATGTCGTATCTTTAATGTACCTATTAAATATAGAAACTGTAACCATAATTACACTAATTATAAGAATAGATTTGATTACAACCAATTGATCTATTTTTCCGGTAATTGATTTGCTTGCAGAAGAGGAACAATAAATTTAAAATGTGTATGAATATAAAGATATAGAGATTCCAACCAATTGCCTATATTTCCGTATGATTTTCGCATAATAAGCTTCAAATTGAACATTGAAAAAGATAGAGATGTTTTTTTAATCTTTTACCGACACAGAACTTAAACAAAATGAATAGTTAAATGTAATTTTTTTGTTACACTTCCCGGAAAAAAACGGTTACACCATGGGCTTTCATAATATGGTCTTTTAACATATAATGTTATGGACATTTAATAATTATCTTGACGAAAAACAGAGACTATAAATAATTTATTATTAATAAAATTATGAAATTATTTACAATTTGATGACTAATTCATCGCCCTTTTTTATATGTTAAATTTTTCATAGAAGTTTAAAAATCATTGTATTTTCTTTAAACATGTATAACTAATTTATAATCTTTTATGCCATACTAAGTCATAATATAATATTTCTTCATATTTTACATTAATAACCATTACTTTTATATATCGTCTACAATTCTCTAATTACGTCTGTTTGTTCTATTTTTTATATGATATTGAATATTCGTCATAAATAGATGGTTTAAGATGCCAAA
>NC_027749.1:20099386-20100961 GCF_000695525.1 Brassica oleracea var. oleracea | reverse complement strand
TTACGAGGAACTATTTTCGAGGTATTTACGAGGAATTATAGCGACGTCCTTACGTGGAATATTGACGTGGTCTTTACGACGAATCGCCCTACTTCGTCTTTACGACGAAATATATTCCTCGCTAAGTTACGACGAATTAGCGAGGAAATATGTGTTACGACAGACGTGTAACGAGCAAACGCGTTTCCTCGCTAATTCGTCGTAAAGCCTCTTTTACGACGAAATAACGAGGAAAACCGCTCTCGTTAAGATTATGTTTTCTTGTAGTGTCGTGATTACTAGGTTTATTTTTCGGGACCATAAATCAATATCTGGAAACCGAAATATACTCCAATTAATCATTTACCAGATTTTACCCGCGCTTTCAAAACGCGAGATTATTTTTTGTTGATAAAATTATTAACCCGTTTGTTAATTCATAAAAAAAATATAAAAAAATATATTTGTTCGATCTGTTTCTACTTGATAAATATTTTGTATATTCGATGAAATAATGCGGAAAATAGTAATTTTAAAAGATCTACTCATTAATGGTGAGTTGGTTTAGAAAACTAAACTTTATTTAAAGTTTTTAAATATTAACTAAAAGTAATTAAACTTTATATTGTAAGCGCATATATTTAGCAGATTTATGTAATATCGATTTAGAAAATAATTACATTCAATTTAAAATATATCTGATGCAATTAATACTGGTAATACTATGTAACATAAAAGGTATAAAAGCTATGTTTTGTAGTTGTAAATTTTTATGGTTTAGAGTTATGTTTTTATGGCTTAGGGTATATATAGTTAGGATTTTTTTTGCTTTACGAAGGCATCTAAATAATTATAATATAGGGTCTCGTTGATTTTGTGGCATTAGTTAAATTAATAAATGCTGCTACAATATAATTGGACAATAAATCCTGCATTTTTATTGGTTGAATATTTGGTAAAATATATATAAAAAAGATTATATAATTAATAAGTGGCATTTTATTGTAAATAACTTAAAAATAAAGGCATAATTCTGTGACGAATTATACTTTTATAGTATAGATTGGGATACTCGTAATTACTAATTGTATAATCTTCAATTTGACGTATATCTATATTATTAAAAGAGAAGTACCCATTAAAAAATACCCCTAAGTTTTCTAACTTATTTACACTTCCATGCCACTGAGAATTAAATTAAAGTACCTATTTAATGCTTGTCTTTTCCAGTTAAATTAATGAGTTTTCCTTAATCAAATTTAAAGTTAATGTCATTAAATGAACCTAAAAATACATCATATTTAACGTAGCTTATTACAGACGCGTACGGTCCAATAATGAACTTGAATTTTATTTTTACGAAAACGTGAATCACTTGACTTATGTAATATTTAAAATATATTAACTACAATATAACAAATGCATATAACCTACCTATATTTTAGTTTGAAATGATCATGCTCAAGTTTTATATAGTCAACTTACATCATGCATCGATCGATGTACAATAGTCAAATCACCTATAGTTTTCGTTTTCTTTATAGGATGTATCAACCAACCAATCATCCCACTGATTTTCTAAGCTTTATAAAAAAA
>NC_027749.1:20073437-20099122 GCF_000695525.1 Brassica oleracea var. oleracea | reverse complement strand
TTTTTTTTGTTACACTTCCCGGAAAAAAACGGTTACTACATGGGCTTTCATAATATGACATTTTAACATATTAATGTTATGGACATTTAATAATTATATTGACGAAAAACAAAGAATATAAATAATTTATTATTAACAAAAGTATGAAATTATTTACAATTTGATGACTAATTCATCACCCTTTTTATATGTTAAATTTTTCATAGAAGTTTAAAAATCATTTTATTTTCTTTAAACATGTATAACTAATTTATAATCTTTTATGTCATACTAAGTCATGATATAATATTTTTTCATATTTTACATTAATAACCATTGTTTTTATATATCGTCTACAATTCTCTAATTACGTCTATTTGTTCAATTTTGTATATGATATCGAATATTCATCATAAATAAATGGTTTAAGATGCCAAAAAAAATTATTTACTTGGTGAATATAATACATCAAATATTACAAATACATCATTTAGTTAAATAGATAACCATAAACCGAAAATTCATACCCGCACGGGTCAGGGTCTACTAATCATTTATTGGAAGATATAAGAACGTACATACTTGATTAAATACAAACAAAAAAAGGACAAGAACTATAAAATTTTGAAAATCAAACTTTGCAATCTTTACGCCATTGTTCAATAATAAATGCATTATGAACAAACAGATTCACAAATCACAAGCATAGAAGAGTTTGTTTTTAAAATGGTGGTTTAAGCATGTTTCTTAGAAGCTTTTTGTTTCTCGAGTTTCTCGAAAAGAGAACCATCATAGACAGCTCTCACTGTATCTTTGTGCAACAACCCGTTCTTGTCTTTGCATAGATAATACAAGATCTTCCACTCCGTAAATGCAGCAATCCTGTAAAATTTTAATTCACATATTAGTACTATTTAGAATCAAGTCCATACAATTAAACCGAAATGAACCAACCCAGTTCGAATACTTACGCTCCTTTACGATCATTAGCCTCTTTGTTTGAGTTGAGAAGTTGTTTGAGTTCCTTGTTTGTCAATGCATCGGGATGTGTCTTTGAATGCTTAGCAAATATCTCCTCGAACTTCGATTCCACAAATCTCCAAACGTTTGATTATAAAAAAGACAAAAAAAATTAATAACAAAATATACTTTATAAAAACAAACAAAATTAATAAACACAATACACTTTAAAACAAAAACACTTTATCTCCCTTTCTTTTATAATAGAAATAATTAAGAGTATTTTTGTTTCAAAATATAAATTATTTACCAGTTCTATATAATTTTCATATTTATTAGATACTGCACAACTAATTTAGTTGGAAAATTTTCAGAACCAATATTGAATTTATAGGTTTAATTAAATATTTGAAGGAATAATATTTTCACATTTTTTCTTTTAGTTAAAACAACTATTATAAAACATAGAGGATATTAAAACTATTGGATATTATGTAATTTAAATTGGAAAATTAAAAAGAGAAGGAGATACCTTCCCTTCTTGTCGTAAACGCCTGAATCACTGCCATGTTTGGCTAGATGGATATTCTTTACCTCTATCGGAAATGATATCGAGAAACCTTTTCCCTGCAAATCAGAATACACATCATTTAAAAAAAAAAAATCTTTTGTAATAATGTATTGCAGTTAGCTGTATCAATCTTTAATTTTTAACTGTGTCAGTAATAGTTGATTTTCAAATATACCGGACGAGTTTTGCTGCTTAGACCCATATTGATGAACAGAGAAGCGAATGCCGACAAGAGATATCCACATCCAATTGCTCTAAACCCTGTTATTGTTTTGTTTGTCATGTTTCAAAAGTAAAAACATCAAAAACGTACTTTAATCACAGATGAGAGTCATAAGATCCACACACATATATACAGAAAACAAAAAGATCTGTAAGACAAATCTATTTTTAGCTATTACGAGATTAGTTAAGACACTTGGTCGAGTTTTATTACAAGAAGAACGTACCTTGAAATGTCTCTGAGGGATAAACGATGCCATCTTTGTTCCTATCGAAGAAGGCTACATGTCTCTGTAAGAAGTTATCTTCTTCTGGCACAAATTTCGCTCCTAAGAAAACAACACAAAAGCCTTTTAAGCGACCGATTTTGTTACGGGTACAGATGCAGAATCACAAACTTTAAGTTCAGAATGTGAATGTAAGAAAGAGTACCAGAGGATGCAGAGGAAGCCATGATCGGAGAGACAGCAAAACGGAAATGGTCGAGAGAGAGAGAGAGAATGAGGTTACAGAAAAAGGTGAAGAGAGAATGGCGAAACACACGCTTCTTTTATCCTTAGTTTTTTAATCTTTAGAATTAAGAAATGTATTGATAAATGATAATAATTCAATCAAAGATTCAACTCGATGCGTAATTTATAATAGAGAGAATTAGCTCAATATACGTAAATGGTGTCAAAATTAGCAATCTAATTTGACATATAGGCTTGCTCTACATTTTTTATTTTGGATTTTCAATAATATTTTTCTTTACACTTTTTTTCTTCTTACACATTAAGCTATCTTTTTTCTTACACTCTCTTTTCTCTTACACATTCTTACATTCTCTTTCCTCTTACACTATCTTTTCTCTTATACTTTCATATTCACTTTCCTCTTATATTTTCACATTCACTTTATTAGTCTTAATTTAGAAAAACTACGAGCATATGAAAAAGAATATATTTGAGGATCTTCCAAACTGTCTAACAACAACGAAAATACATAAAGGTTTTATCCTCTATTCTAAAACGCGCCGCCGAAAGCCGTAAAGTCGCCGGAAAAACGCTTTTCGGCCATCAACCGTGGCGAGTTGGGGAAATTCGGTGAAAAAATCGGATTTCTACGAAAACTTCAAGTTTTGGCTCGTTTTGCTCAAAGAATTGACTAATATACATGGGATTTATGAAATTTTCAAGAAAACAGCAAAATATATGAATAAAGTTGATCTAAAACTCGTCCAAATGGAGGAGCCGTCGACTGGAAAATTGCAGAAAACCTAAATTTGTAAAGAGGAAGACAACATGTAAATGACAAAATTGCCCTTCATTTAACTTAAATAGTAAAAAAATGTCTTTTCCAAAGCTCGAACCCGGGTTCTTATCCGGACAAGACTAGTTTTAACCACCACACTACACAATCTTTCTTGTATTTCATCACAAACGTATCATATTTAATCAAAACAAATCGCCGATTAATCCCCGCATAATCTCCGATTTTTTCATTCGGCGCTAGACGTTAACCAAGCGTACGCGTAACGCCTAGCGAGTTTCCGAACAGGGGTTTTATCTAATGTAATTTGTAACTGCCAAAATATAGTGTTATATATGATCTAACATAACATGTACCAGATAACAAATTATATATCAGCTACCATAACATGTACCAAGTAACAAACCATCTATCAATTTTTTTATACCAAATTATATATCAGGTAACAGAACATATATACCAGATAACAATTATTTTATCAGATAACAAGTCTATGTAGCATACCAACCACTTGTCTATGTATAAACTAAAATAACCTGTACCATATAACAAAATAATTTATCAAATAACAAAACAATTTATCAAAAAATATATTAGCTCGAAAATCATGTATCTACCATTTTATCAAGTAACAAACCATTTATGAAACAATGTATAATTCGATAAACTATTCACCAAAAAATTTATCAGCTACTAAATTAAGTAGCAATTGGTAACAAATATTTTATAACATCTCACTTGACAATTATTAATCAAATTAGACTCATAATTTGAATTAAACTTCTAATTTGAAAATTATTAATCAAATTTGAAAATATCCATAATCTTCTCAAAAGTTAATTAAACTCGTAATTTGAAATCCTTAACCAGAAGGCGTCTAGGGAACATAATCTAAGAACAACATAAATTATATGATTAATAATTTAAAAATTATTAATCAAATTTGAAAATATCCATAATCTTTTCAAAAGTTAATTAAACTCATGATTTAAAATTATTAATCAGAAGAAGTTTAGAGGACATAAGCTATGAACAACATAAATTATATGATTATGTCTTATCAAACGAATACCATCAATGCATAAACTCGTTTCTATTTGAGTTAATAAGACCATCTCCAACAATAGATCCACCATTAGAAATCTAAATCAATTTTTTAAGTGAAAATAATTAAATTAAAAATTTTAGATACTTGTTTAATTTTATCCCTCCAATGGTAGAACCAATTAAAGGTTCTAAATTTCAAAAATTTGAAAATTTGTAATAAGAGATTTGATTACTTGCATCACACTCTTATATAAATGGCATAAGATGGAGCTAAACTTTCTTTACTTGGTTAATGTGTTTAGGCAAATTTCTATGGAGCAAGTACTGTATGTTCTTTGTCTTCAACCTGTGGTTTTGATTTCAAGTTTTTTTTTTCTTTTCTTGGGGCTGGTTTAATATGGTAATGTTGTATTCTTGACAAAGTGAAACAAGTAAAAGATGAATTTCTTCCTTACTTTTCTTGTTTGGTGGTTTTTTAGTCACAATTTTTGTTGGATTTTCAGTTTTAATGTTCTTGACATGCAATGGAGATGATTCTCGTGTCTCTATACAGTAGCTTGATTATGTGTTTTGTCTGTATTTTGTTTGAAAGATTGGTCCTTATTATTATCATTTTTTTGAAATGAATGTGTTAAAAATGTATTCAATCAAATCTGTTTTTTTACAATGGTTGCATCTGAGTTTTCCGATTGTTATGGGTGAGTGACAAAGAAAAGATCATGGTGGCTTTGTTGTGAACTCACCTGTGACAAAGAACATTTTTTTTTTAAATACCACCTCTCACAAAATGATACCTGTCATTTAGAAGTGGATCCAAAACCTCCAATTGTAGAACCATATCTATCTAAATTATGTCTTTTTGATTTAAATTTAATCACATAAATACTTAGATACATCATTTAGAAGTACTTTGGATACTCCTTTGGACATGCTCTAATCACTTCATGTCCATGAAACTGACACGGTTTCAGCTGCACAGAGTAGAGTCTAAGGGTATTATGGTTTTGAAATTATTAATCAAAAGGGAGAGACATTTTGCCAGTATAGATAGAGACCAATTAACTCTTTATAATAATTTGTATACCAAAACGTGTAAGCGAGTGGGAAGCGTAGGGCATTTGTTATTGCCTCGTTCATGCACCACGTAGCTTTCGCTGATACCCCGTTATATAGCCCATTTCCTTTTTGTTTGACTTCAGTTTTTCTAAATAAAATTCTCAATTATTATTATTATCTTTACTAGAGCAAGACTCTCAATTATTCACAATCTCGGAAAATACTTTATGTTTTAATTAATTACTCACTGTTTGCTTTTGTAAATATTTCAAAAATAGTTTGACATCACGGCATCAGCCTTAACTTCTTTATTTTTCTTTTCCTGATAAAACTTCTTTTAATCAATGTTTTGATATGGTGTCAAAAAAAAAAAATCAATCAATCGTTTTGATTATTAATACCTTTCATGTGCTTCTTAGATAACAAAATTTGCCGTTTTTGTCCGTCTCGCATATCCGTCTGTCGTCGTCTTTTGTAACATAACTATTGTCTTCACATTATCATACTCAGTTTCAAATTAATGTTTTTAAAACATATTAAAACAAAGGGGAACAATGTTTTACTCCAAAAAAAAATTTAAACCAAAACAAGTTTAGCACTTTGACCCAAAAAACACAAGTTTAGAATAAATCCATCACATGAGTTATATGTCATAAAAATATTTTATTGATGAACTTATACTCATCACTAACAAGTCGTTTATTGTATTGTAGTTCGACACAAATAAAATAGTTTTATTCAAAATAGTGTTAAAATAACTTTTGAAAACGAAAATATTAGTCTAAAATGACAATCAATAAAAACAGATGAATTTAGCATTTAGAAGTTAATATAGGTTTATATATTATTATATTTTGGTTCAAAAAAGTTTATATTTAATACCAATAAAATGGGGTCGAATGAGCGGAGACTATATATATATATATATACTCATTTATAAAGAATCGTTCTTTACATTACCTACCCGCAAAGGAGATCAAATTGGTGATAATGCAACAACTGCCCAAGGTCCATTGGACTAGTAGTTTAGTGTTTGGAGTAGGTTCCATTGCATCCCTAGTTCGATCCTTATGAGGAGGGGTGTTTTACGCCATGTTATTGATATCAGCGCAGGCCGGCCCTGGACCTATGGAAGATTAAAGGCGAAGGCCCGAACCCATCCTGGTTAACAAAAATAATAATGCAACAACTGTGGTGGGTGTGTTTCAAAAAAAAAAGTGTTTCAAAAAAGCAACTATGGTGGGTAGATATGATAAAATTATTAGATTTAAAAAGTGCTTTTTGTTAGACAAGTTATTAAGAGTAATATATTATATATCACACATGTATTTTCTTATGGTGATATCATCGTTTTCGTAGCTGTTCTATCTCTCTTTTATAATAACGAAAGCCTACAAACTTTAATTATTGAGTTTTTGACTAGTATGGATGACTAACATTTTATCATTTGAATTCTTACTATGTTGGCGGATGGGTAGATTGATAACTGTCATGTGATATAGACTTATAGTCATTATGAATTATAAAATACAATTCTTAAGATTATAAATATAGTAAATTCTGCTGATTAGCCATCTTTAGAATTCACGTTTAGATGTTATGTTTTGTATGAAAGAAATAGTTTATGCTTACACATATACTATCAACTATTGACCTCAAAAAGATTATGGTTTAATTTTAAAAATAATTAGGTTAAGATTTGCGCCTTGCGCATAATGAATATTGTATATATAAATGTTTTATATACTATTATTTATTTGCGTTCCTTTATATATTATGAAATAATATACATATATTAAGTAATTGAGAAGTCAATAAACAATTACATCTATAATAATTTGTGCGAGTTCATAAATCTAAACAATCACTATAATTTATTTACAATCATTTTATAGTAAATAAATCCAAACAATTGTTTTATCTATTTTATATGATATATAATTAAATTTAAATGATATTAGTATATATATATATATTTAATATGCTTATTTATTAAATGATTTTTTCTATTCGTATGGTTTTATGATCATTTATAATTTTATAACAAAAAAATTAAACCATTAATAACAAAATTTTCGTTATGAGATTTTTAATGGTTTTAGTAATTTTTAATCATTTTTAAAAGTTCAATGTAAGTTTTGAAATTAAAATAAGTTATCAATACATTTTTAGTGAAAATTTGGAAAATTAATTATATATATACTATATATAATAGTATATATTTAATTCAAATGATATAAAAGATATATATATATATATATATATATATATATATATATATGATTATTTGTGTCTTGTTATAAAAAAAATGAAACCACTGATCACATAATTTCTATGTGAGACTTTTAACAATTTTGTTAATTGATTTTCATTTTTAAAATTTAAATATTACATATACGAAAAAAACTAAAATTTTACTATATGATTAATGAAATTATTTAATTTCTTTTAATAATATAAATTAAAATTTTATATAAAATACATAAATTATTATCAAATCTTTATTATTCAAAATTATTAATTGTCATATATATTTATATTTTTAATCACATTAGATAATCCCATAATTTTTTTTAAAGAAGGAAATACATTTTATACATTAATAATTAATTTTATGATTATTTTAATAAAAAAACTAGATCTTGACCCGCGCGCCAGCGCGGATATGAATTTTAAGTTTTTAATTATTTATTTTATTAAATGATGTATTTGTAAAATTCATTCATATTATATTCATTAAGTAAATTTTTTTTTTTTGCATCTTACACTATCTATTTTTTTACGAATGTGTGATATCATATAAAAAAATATAGAAAAATGAGTATACATAGTTAATTAGATAATTGTAAAAACGTAATTTTTTCTTTCGTTTGCGATATCATATAAATAATGATCCGCCCAGTTAACAAAAATCATGATTTTTTTTATGTGTAATTTTTTTTTGACCATTTCCTTAAAACTATATTAAATTTTACATATTTTAATTAGAATTTTTTTAATATCTTTACTTTTTTTATTTGAAATGCAACTCAATATTTTTTTTAAACTTATAACAAAATATTTAAAAAATATTTTTAGAATTTGTTTGAAAAATATGAAAATTACATTTTAAATTAAAATTATCCTAAAATATGATAAGTTTTGATGTAAACGAAAACTCAAATTATGTCAAAAATAATTATATTCAATGATAATAACAATTTAAATTGATTATTTTTAAAAAAATACATTTACAAAAATAGACGTAAGGATAACTCATGAGTTTTTTTTGTTGATTAAATGACATTATGTCCAAATTTATTTAAGGATATTTCATTAAGGTAACTGAAAAAGACAAACAATAAAATAGGAAGTTTAAATTCATTTAAGCATATTTCATTAATGTAACTGAAAAGACAAGTAATAAATTAGGCAGTTTTATTCGTTTTAGGATATTTCATAAATGCAACTTAAAAAGACAAGCAAAAAAATAGGGAGTTTAATTAATGAAGTAAGAACATTTTCAAAAGGGAACTTCTCTTTTAATAATATAGATATAATATGTGTTTAGATAGACCACGTGGCCTCATTGTTCCACATAGAGGCTTACGTCAAGGAGATCATTTATCACCGTATTTATTTATTCTCTGCACTGAGGCTTTGATTACAAATATAAAAAAGGCATAGAGAGGGAAACAACTAACGGAAATGAAAGTGGCTAGAGCTTGCCCATCGATATCTCATTTGCTTTTTGCGGATGATAGTCTTTTCTTCTGCAAAGCTCAAAAGGAAGAGTGTCAAACCATCCTCAAGATTTTAAAAGAATATGAGGTAGTTTCATGGCAGCTAATAAATTTTGATAAGTCTTCAATTCAATTTGGACATAAGATCGAAGAATCCGTCAGACAGGAATTAAAGGATATTTTGGGCGTTCATAATCTTTGAGGAATGGGATCCTACCTTGGTTTACCAGAAAACTTGGGGGATCAAAGATCCAAGTTTTTAGCTTTGTCCAAGATCGCTTAAACAATAGAGTTAATGGGTGGACTTTTATAACTTTCACAAAAGGCGGAAAGGAAGTGATCATTAAATCAGTGATTACGGCTTTACCGAATCATACAATGTCTTGCTATCGGTTACTTAAGGCAACTGTGAAAAAATTGACGAGCGCGGTCTCACAATTCTGGTGGGGTCCGGGGGGAAGTACAAGAGGTATGCAATGGAAATCATGGGACAAGGTATGTGTAGACAAGGATGAAGGCGGTTTGGGGTTTAAAGACATCACTGATTTCAACACAGCGATGCTTGGTAAACAGTTATGGCGTCTGGTAGAGAAGCCAAACACTTTATTCTCTCGTGTCTTCAAAGGGAGGTATTTCAGAAATGCTTCACCTTTGGAACCGATTCGTGCATACTCTGCGTCATATGGCTGGCAGAGTATTGTTTCTACTAGATATCTGGTAAGCAAAGGACTAATAAAACGGGTGGGATCAGGTTCTTCTATTTCTGTATGGAATGATCCATGGCTCCCAACCACTCGCCCGAGACCAGCAAATAAAAATCAACACAATTTATATCCGGACCTTAAAGTGGAGTCTCTCATAGACTCTACCTCACACACTTGGAATTCATAGGCAACTCGGGCTTTGGTGGATCCACAGGATGCGAAACTTATAGAAAGTATACCATTGAGCAGGACTCAGAGGATAGATAGAGATGGATGACACTTCACATAGAATGGAAAATATACGGTCAAATCAGGATATCAGGTGGAACGGATTTATCCAGATAGAGAAAGGCCACCATTATTAATTGGTCCCACTGTAGATGTTCTGAAGGCTTACTGCTGGAAAATACGTTGCCCACCAAAGTTAAAACATTTCCTATGGCAATTACTGACAGGATGTATACCAGTAAAGAAGAATTTACATGCAAGGGGAATACAAGGGGATATTTGTTGTGGAAGATGTGGAGCCCAAGAGGAATCCATAAACCATGTGTTTTTTGAATGCCCTCCAGCAATTCAGGTTCGAGCGCTATCGAAGATACCATCAAACTCAGCTATCTTTCCGACAAGTGCTCTATTCACAAATTTGGATCATCTGTTCTGGAGAGTTGTTCCGCAGATGGAAGATCATCAGTTTGCATGGATACTATGGTATATCTGGAAAGCTAGGAATAATAAAGTTTTCAATAATCTGGATATTGATCCTTTGGATACGCTTAAATTGGTAGAAACAGAATCAACATTGTGGGCTGAGGCACATATTTTGAAGGAGCAGAGGACAATACCAAAAATAGTAGATATGACCCTGCCGTTAATTCCAGGAAGATGGTGTTTTGTGGATGGCTCATGGAAAGAGGGTGATACTTTTTCAGGACAAGGTTGGTACAATACTTTAGACGGATTCGATGGATTGTTGGGGGCAAGAAATGTTCGGGCTAGTCTCTCTCCCCTTCATGCGGAGATGGAAGCACTACTATGGGCAATGGTATGTATGAGGAATTTACGTCAATTTCAGGTCACATTTGCAACAGATTGTTCTCAATTGGTGAAGATGGTTTCGGAACCAGAAGAATGGCCAGCTTTTGCAAATTATGTGGAAGATGTCAAGAACCTGAAAGAGAGTTTCACCCGATCAGAGATTATCTATGTACCACGGACGCAAAATACAAAGGCGGATAGAATAGCACGCAGTGTTAGGAAGCAGCCGTCTTTCGTCGTTCACATGGATACAGATCACCTGATTTGGTTTACAGAGTCAGTATGAGTCTGTATAAGTCGATGACAAAAAAAAAAGGATAGACCAATTTACTTTTCTGAGAATTTCAAAAATCATTCTAATGATATCATGTGGCATAGTTCAAATGTTGCAGTGATGCTCAAATAATATATAAGTGATTTTGTTGTTATAATGTGGTTATAGTTTAGTGAAATTTTAAGTACATTATGTCAATAACAACTAATAGAAGTGGATAGGTTGTGAATGGTTTTTCCGCAGATTGGATTTACCAAACAATTAGACCATTTCCAATGTATTTTGCTATATTCTCTTCTAAAAAAAGGATCTCTATAATAGAGATGAAGTTTGCTTCAATGTATTACCCTATCATAGCAATCTTCAAAATACAGAGTAAAAAATAGAGATTGTTATTTCTTCTCCTAAATATAGAGGAAAAAATAGCAATCTCTATTTTAGAGGAATAAATAGCAATAAGTTAGAATGAAATTGATTTCAAATACTATAATAGAGGCAAAAATAGCAATGGGTTGGAGCTGCTCTCGGTATCTCATGAAAATTAAGATAGTTCGTAAAGATATATACAGTTGAGACTTTAAAAAAAAAATTATTATACTTTATTCGTCTTCTTCTCCTTAACTTAGAGACTTAACAGACTTTAAAAACGGTGTCAACAGTTCACACGCATTGGATGAGTGCATTAATCAAAATGTCATTGCGTAAAGCCGAGTGCAACGGATTCTTTTATGCTTCGATCTATTGTCTTGTACAAAGCCAACGTCTGGTGTCTGGTGAAGACAACGCTACAGCATTTTCCCCCACATTCACACTACGTATAGATCGTTGCTTCTACAAATTACCAAAAACATTCCCTTTTTATATTACAATCCATTTTCGTTATTATGATATTATTACTCAACAAAAAGGAAAAATCAAATCACACAAATCCGAATACGATAGACAAAGTGTAATAACCCAAACTGTTTTTCTTATCGCAAGACCAATAAAAAGATTTAGCTGATCTTAGTTCTATTATTACACGATAAATCTTTTTATGGTCTTGCGATAAAAAAAACAGTTTTGGACAATCAAAAATATAGACTGTAATAGCAATTTCATTTTTCAAGTTGGCAAAATTTAATTTAAACTTTGAGGATGTTCCTTTCCAAAACAAACAACTTCAAATATAGTTTTAGATTTTTTTACATTTTACACTATAGACTTTTTATTATAAAAGTTAAATAAAAAAACTGTTACACAACTATCGAACGTATAATAAAATATTATACAGTATTAATTAATAATATACTATAATATATTATAGTAGAATATTACATGTATTTTAAAATGAAAATTGAATTTTTATTTGTGTTTGTAAATTACAAGATAAAATTGTAGAAATATTGTATTTTTGTTATTTACAAAAGAAATATTGTATTTTTGTTAATTGATATAATAGGTATGTTTTCATATAATTTTATATTCATTTGATATTTTGTATTAAATGTGTATTGGAACATTTTTTTGTATAATACTTTCTTTTATTGTTATTAATATATTTCAGTTTTACATTAGGATAATAATTTACAAAAGACTAAAATGATAATTATAAAAATTAATAAAATTATTTGAAAGATAAATAATGGAAAGGACTTAAAATTTTTGAAATTTCAAATATCAAGTTTTGAACTTCAAAAATTTAAAGTCGCTTTTGAAGTATGAAAGAATTTTGATTTGGAATTGCTTTTAGAGATGCCTTTACAAATAAATTAAGATAATGAATGGTAACCAATATGCGGTGCGTAATTCAATTTTTTTTTTTTTTTTTTGAAAATCCGCATTTTATAATCAGTGGTTTTTTTTGTATGATTTGCGTTTTTCTGTTTATTTTTTTTTCCTAAAATGCTATTCGCGTTTTTCCATATAGCATATTTCTTCAGTGGACCGTTTTTTTTCTTATGCAACAGCATAATACTAGCGTATTTCAAACACCGCACTCAAGACATAATTTTTTTTTTTTTTGTAAGTAAAAGTCTAGTTTAAATTTTTAAGAGGAAATTGCCAAAAAAGAACAAAAAAACAACATAGTTGTCCCTATGGTATAAATCTAACCTTAAGTTGTATAATATTTCTCATAATGCCAAAAATAACCTTTGATTAATCATATTAAACATAATTAATTGGATTTTTTTTTAAAATGAAAAAAGGTTGGTTTAATATTGTTTCCAAACGGAGGAAAAATTAAAAAAAAAAAAGGAAAAAGGGATCTAAACATAACTTCCCCTAACTCCCGTAACCCTAACATGAATCTCTCCGACTCTCTCTTTCACGGCGAGCAAGATGGCGATTGTGTCTTCGCCGTTGTGTTTTCTCCGGTGAAATCAACGACGACGACTGCAGCCACCGGTGGAACCCCTTTCTCTTCTCCTACATACCGAAGGTAAACACCAAAGTTCTCCATCCAATTTCAGTCATAAAGTTTGTTCCTTTCTCCTTCTTGTTCTAATACTTTTCTTTAGATCTCTTTCTCTCTAGACAAACGCAAAGGAGGTTTCAGTGCTTCTCTCTCCACCTCTCTGTGTCTCCGCTTTTCTCCGCCTCTCTCCGCTTCTCGCCGCCTCTCCGCTTCTCTCCGCCTCTCCGCTTCTCTCCGCCTCTCCCCTTCTCTCTGCCTCTCCGCTACTCTCTGCATCTTCGCTTCTCTCTGCCACTCTCTTTCTCTGAAATCGTGTTGAGCTAAGGTATTATGTCCGAACTTTATCTTTCTTCATTTCATGTTCCTCGATCCGGTTATTGTTTGATGTGTCTATGTGTTTGTGAATTGATATTGTTTGATATGGTTTGGTTAATTGATTTCGTTTGTAAACAAAAAGATAGTCTTTGTGTTTCTGAGTTTTGAATTTGGTTTTGTTCTTGTGTTTGTCTCTGTTTCACTGCAAAGTTTGTTTCTTTGACTTAAAAGAATATGTTCTGTAAAACTGAAGGAGAAGAGCTTACCTGATTTGTGAATTGTCTTAGTTTGCTACTATCTAATTATATGAACCGATTATGTTTCTGACTTATGGTTTTGGTTCATTTCATGATTCGTTTCACTAAAATCATTTTTTTGTTTTTTTGTAGATATGGAGTTAGAGCTACCTAAGCGACTGTATGCAGTGGGTTTGGAACCTCAGGTGAAGAAGATCAACAATTGCTGCCGCATGGAACTTATCAGGGATCTGAAGAAAGCCATGTCTGGAGAGTACAATGATGTGAAGATAGATCATGTTTTCAAACATATCATGGTTATTGCGGATAACAAGCTCGGGTTTTCAAGGAAATTGGTGGATAGTTTCTTGTGTAAGCAGCTGATTACCTCGAAGATGCATGAGAAGTGGTTTGTCTTTGCGAGGACGCCTCTCCGGTTTTCGCTTCAGGAGTACCATGTTGTGACAGGCCTCAAAGTTTCTCGGGAAAGCAGCAATGACGTAGTAACATGGAAATATGACGGGGGGGTTTTGGAGTAACCTACTAAGGACTGGTGATAAGATCACCTTGAAGTCGATCCGAAAGGTGCGTCTAAAAGAAGTTCACAAGTGGACTCGGATTGATAGGATGAGGTTGATCTACCTGTGTGTGATAATGGGTGTGGTGATGGGGAGAGATGAGAAGGTGAACATCCCTGATATGTACATCAAGTTGGTGATAGATCTTGACAAGCTCTGGAAGTTCCATTGGGGTCTTCACTCGTATGACTTCCTTCTAAGTTCCATTGAGAAGGCTAGGAAGAAGTTGGGTAAGAAGGACATCTACATTTTTGAGGGTTTCTCATATGCTTTCCAGATTTGGATTATGGAAGCAATTCCTGATTTTGGAGAAATATGTGGGAGACAAGTCTCTGGCAGCTTCGTCGATCCAAGGTGTGGCAATTGGAAAGGAGTTGCAAATGTTTCTTATGAAGACATCATTGAGCTTGAGGACTCCTTAACTAAGAAGGTAACTATCTCACATTGTTTTCTTATATATGGTTGTTGTATATAATTTGTATAGCTTTTAATGCTTTAACTGTTTTATAGGGTGACTTGTTCTCGGTTATTTCAGAGACTGGTAATGGTGATATGTTTCTGCATGTTGACTATACAAGGAAGGGTGAGATGGAAGATGAACGAGTGGACCTTCTTCTAGATAGGATTAGACAGAAGTTTGATTGGAGCAACACAGAATGGCCAGTTTTAGAGCCTGAAGAGCCTGAAATGGAGAAATGGTGTAATATTATGTAACCGTTAAGTAAATTGTAATATGGAATGTGAAACTTTGTGTAATAGTTTTCTAATGTGTAATTTGTTTGAATGTTTGTGTATGAAAATCTATGAATGTACTGCTTTGTTTGTGTTATGAATGTAATGATTTGTTTGTGTTATGAATAAATTGCTTCTTATATGCATTGTTATTAGTTTTAATGAATAGGATGGGAAAAAGATTGCTACAGAAACTAATGATTTTGATTTTGGATTGAGTACACAAGACTTGAGGGACCTATCCCAAGATACATTTGTTGAGGGTTTTGATCTTTGGCAAGTTAAAGTTGAGACCTCAAGGAAATCAAGACCTTTGACCATGTCTCCACTGCAGTTACATGATGAACAAATAGATCGAACCAAAGAAGACTCACCAGATGCGGCGTTGGTGTTTTTCCGTGAAGAGGATTGGGAAAAAGTTAGAACTTGGTCAACTTCCTCCACGTAAGTACCCTATTCTCATTCATCTGTCATGTATTGTTACATTTTAAATAAAACGTATAATTGTTCTAAACTTTTATCATTGTATTTGGTTTCAGACGTCTACGGATTGGACCTGCTACTTTAGATTTTGATATTGCTAATCGTCTTATGGATAAATCTGAGTGGGTTGATAGCTTGGTAAACCTTAGAGACTATTAGCTTCCATTTGTGTCTTTTAAATACATTGTTTGTGCTAACATCATCGAAATATGCAGGAGATTGACGCCGCAATGTACGTATTCCGGGAGAGAACATCTTTGAAACGATGGAGACCTAATCGTGTCGCCTTCATGATTGTCGTCTTCAGCAATATGATTAAAAAAGAGTATGGTCTTTTAGAAGGTCAGGGTAGAAAGAACTACACGCTTCATAATTTGCTACTGCAGTACGGTAAAGGGGTCCTTCCACCACATTGCAGGACACAAGAGATATGGAATGTAGATGTGGATCGGTTGTATGTCCATGTTCATGTCAGTGGGAATCATTGGATCGCCTTGTGCATCAGTTTCTTGACGAGGAGCATTGATGTGTTTGACTGCTCGGGTAGTAAAAGGTACAAGGAGTTGGATGGGTTCGCAAACCTTATTCTTCGTATTGTCAAGGCAGTTCAGCCTACGAGACACCAGAAGAATTTCGCAGTCGGTGCATATACTGTTTCCTATGTCCCCGTTGGGAATCTGAATAAAAGTGCATGTGGCTGTGGTGTCTATTCAGTGGAGTTCATTGAGTGCCATGCGCTTGGATTGGAGTTGTCCTTGTTGAATGATGATAACATTATTGAAGCTCGCCACAGAGTTTTATGGGATCTTTGGGAAGCAGCTAATGATCCGGATTTGATTGACAGAATGTCAAAGTATTAATCCCAGAGTGTCTCTCTTCGACTGTAGAGGAGATTCTGTGAGACATCTTGGTTTCTAGTTCTAATATAATGAACAAGACTGCTTAATCTAATCTAGTGTTTTATTCTGATTTTTAGGAACAAGACTGTTAAATCTAATGTACAACTTCTAGTGTTTTATTCTGATTTTTAGGAACAAGCATGCTAAATCTAATGTACAACTTCTAGTGTTTTATTCTGGTTTTATTATTAAGAGTTCTTAGCTGAAGAATGCTAGAATGCTTAATCTCTTGTATAGGTTATGGTTTTTATGTTTAATCCGAGACCACTGTCAACCCTAACCTAACCTAAACCCTAAACGAGACTCTAGAAAAAACACCAAATGAGAACCTAATCATACCCTAAACGAAACCAAAACATGGAACCTTTCCACAAGGTAAGACAATACTAATCACATCCAAAACCATCCCTAAAGTTCAAAACACTAAACTATAGACACTGAGTAATCAAAACTGTTTTACTAATTATCTTCATCCCGTATGAGTAATAAATCGAATCAAATGTAATACACTTAACCTAGTAAAGAAACAAAAGTGGATCACATCTTTGGTCGTCGACAGCACTATTTTGGTCATTCATAACTACTTCAACGTATTTCATATGTATAAAGACGAAATAATACGCAATTGACCAGTAAAAAGACATAGGATTACAAAAACGAAACATGGAATGATAATGAAAGAATGAGTAAAATGTTACATTCTTAAATGTAGAGATATTATGAAGAACCATAGATACGAACTGATTAGAAAATTTACAATTTCTAGCTTCAACTGAACATTTTGGATGTGTGTTGGTGTGTTCTGGCCGTTGATATCTACAAAACCATGTGATTCATCTTTAGTCATGAATCGGATAATATTTCAGTTTGCTCAGCATAGCGTAATGAAAAAAAAAAAGAATTAGAGTCTCACCCTGTCTTGTAGGCGTTAAGAAGCTCTGCAGAGTGAATTACTTTATCAGCAGGACCCAAGCATCAAGAGGAATAACTTCTTTACATCTTTTGGGACTACATATTCCTCCAATAAGGAATTGAATCCAGACCGACCATCTTTATTAAAAGCTATGTTAAGCTACATCAATGATATGTGGATGGTCATATAGATCATGAGTCCCAACAACAGATATTCCACTATCTCATCCTGCAATAAACAAAACAAAACCCCCTCTTTAGCATAATCATTCAGTGAACAACACAATTTTCACATGAAAGACGGAAATATAAACTTATAACTTGGTGAAATCAGGTTTCCACTGGAGTTGCAATGATAAACTGCTAGAGAAGATTCGTGTAAGGTCTTCTATCCACTATCTAATCCGGTCAATATGAGCTAAAGAAATCACAACAGGGTTCCTCAAATTATCCATCCCACTGTAAGATACTTGCTAACTCAACAGCAGCAAGACATATTAAGGTCTCAGGAACATCACACAACAAAACACCCGCAGAACTGTTAGTTTTGTCTATTTGTCACATCAGAACATCCATCTTCACCACACTTCCCAATCACACTCGCTTAGCACCAAGTCTGTGCACTTTGGTCACACCATCAGGTAACTCCACAACTCATCGAAAGCTTACCATCTGCAAAAGAAGAACAAAGAGTTAAAAAAGATACCTTTAAACTATATTTTACAGAATGAGAAAATCTAACATAGACTGATGCTTCTGTGATGGAACAATCCAAGCCACTTGAGTCTAACATCAATATCTTTTTCTTCCATAGATTTATGGGGAGCTCTCGATTAACAGTTTCTTTGGCCTTCTCGATCTTTGACCGTCTCCTGTGGATTAATTTCTTTTGAAAATTTTATCTTCAGAATGATAAACCCATCTCCCAATTTGAATCTTGGCGCGACGACTCGATCTGCGTTCACGGCAAGAAAGGCGGGGGTACCCATCTCGACACGATCTTTGAAATTGATATTATTGTTTAAAATTTATGAAAACTAAAATCTCAATACAAAAAAAATTAACACTATAAATATTTTACAAATATTCCAATATGTAAATAAATATCTTAACAAAATATGTAGTCATTTTAATATTATTTACAGTTTTGAACAATTTCTTAATGTTTATATATTAACCGAATGATATTCTTTATCTATTATCTTAATTTCCACGACTGTAACTTTATTTTTGAAAAAACTATTATCAACAAAACATAGGAACTACTGTAACTTCTACAATTATATTTTCTCAACAAAAAAAAAACTTCTACAATTATGTACCTAGAAATATCTTGTGCTATTCGGTTACCTAAATTATTAATATAAATACAAGCATACCTAACAATTTTTACCATCACAATTTCAAGCAAAAATCACGGATATCATGTTTTATAATTTAAAAATCACAGCAGGTCAAATAGTATTAATCCATCTTAATGCAACTAGAGACCCATTAGAAACCAAATATTTATTAGTTTGATATGTTTTTAGCCATTTGAAAAAACAAATCATGCCATTTTAAAATCAATTTGGTAAATGTTTAGATTATTGGGATGTCAAATTAAAATTAAGACATCTAATAATTAATTACAGTTAAATTACTTTATATACTTTTTATAGTAGAAGTTAATTATAGATATTCAGTAGGTATATATATTTCTCTTTTGTTGCAACAAAAATATGTACAAGAAATATTTAAGGATATCATTATCAAATTTTGGCAACTGACATTTTTCATTGAAAACTTTATGCGCACAACAAAAAATGATGCACACTAAAAATATATACAGTGACCATATTTTCATAACTAATTCTATATTATATATTTGAAAAAAAAAACAAATTGTAAAATAAATATATATATATATATATATATATATATAAGTATGTACAAAGATGTTTTTTATAAATAAAATATTATTTCTGCTCTTTTAAGCGTGGATCAAAATCTAGAAAATCAAGAGTATCCATCTACACTTGCATGACTAGAAACACCTGCCATGATTCTACCCAAATATAAAAGTTATATGCTTTCCCACCCTCCCAACTTTAACTTTTCCAGCTATCTATGCAAAAGTCACTTATTTTGATGCCCTCTTTTCCCTCAGATTGGGGCCCACACACATACAGGTAAAAATAAGGTGAACGAGGAGAAGAAGAGCTAGAGTTTATTAGGAATTGATATATTCTCAAACATTACATGATACATAATCAAATAGGTAGGATTAATGCCTGTAGAAGAAAGGGGAGTCTGAGGCAGACAATGTCAAAGCGTAAAAATCTGATGTTTATATATATTTACACTGTTTTTTCTCTCTTAAATTCTCTTACAAATTCCTCATTTACCTTGGCTTCACATGACACAACATTTCACCACAAGTCCCTTTGGGTCTGTTCTCTCTTCCTCATTACCTGATTGTGAGACGTTCAGTTCTGTGTTAGAATCTAAACCGGGTATGTAAGAAGTTACCTTGTCAACCCAAAGATTTCAAAACCAAATACAATTCCTGATGCCAATTAAAAGAATTTTTAACTTCCAAGGGTTGAGACAACTTGCGGTTATGGGTTGACATCATCTCTTTTTTAAGCTGCATAAGTAAATCTTCCATTGTGTATTCTCTTCTCCAGTTGGAAAGCATAGGGAAGTGACTTGGTTCGACCTGATGGTTTTATTTGACACAGCTTGTTAAAAATCCTATGTATGTTGCTGAATTATGCAAAACAAACTCTCCTTATCACACTTATGTTGTTAGTTGTTGAAGCTTACCACTCCATTATCAGGGTTAACGCAAGACATGTTAATCCGGGTCAGGAACCTGACAGTAGGTGGGCTTTGTGGATAATCTTTGCCACAAAAAAGCTTGAGCTGGAAGATTTTCCCTTCATAGGCAGTCTGATAATTCACATAAAACAAAAACATCAACCAGATGCCAAAAGTGCAAACGTATATTTCCTTTGGTCTCTCTGTCTCATTTACCAAAACTGGTATAAGCTCCATACAGTTAAACGCAGCTAAGGAAGGAGTCATTTGCAGTTAAACCCTAACATACTATTGGATTTATACCATATAGCAGAAACTTATATTTAGACAAGGGAACATTGAAACAGATGTTGCTGTAGTAATTCAAAAATTGTTTGCATTTTTTCTCCACTTAACACACATATATATTTATATAATAAGGGTAAGATGTAGGAAGAAACCAACGTACACTATGAGGACCAATGATGGTGCCAGTCCAAGATTGCATGAGAATATCGTCAGCATCATCCATTCCATAGCTGACGGTACCGTCTCCGATACCTTTCTCACCTCTTTCAAGCTCTTCCAACAATCGAAAGTTTCTTGTAACTGCAACCCAAATAAAAGAAGAAGGTTAAGAGTGAGTGAGACTAGTCTGAGCAATATACTCTCCCTAGCAAAAGAATGGACTTGTCAATCTGAATGGTAAGAACGCAGAACCTATTAGTCAAAAAAAAAAAAAAAAAAAAGAACGCAGAACCCTAGGTTCCTCCAAAATCGAATCGAAATAAAAAAACGTAGAATGGATTGGAACTTACCAATGACCTTCTCTTCCTCGGAACTCATCGCTCTGAGATTGTAATCGGAAGTTCTTTTCACTTGTCTGAAGAAGGATTCAGCGAATAGTAAAGGAGAGAGGAGAGAGGAGAGAGGAGAGAAGAAAGGGAAGAGAGAGTCCTACCTACTGTTCATAATATGGTACCGTAAAATAATGGAAGAAGAAAGAAAGCTGGTCAAGTGCGGGTGGTCTCACGCTCGGTTATTCTCCAACTCTATTTTCAGGAGTAGTAGGGCAGGTCCGCCCTACAGACAGAAACATAAGGAAAATAATTTTATATAAACATATATTTTAGCTTTGTAATTTATTCTAATCTGAAAGGAATACTATTATCAAACAGATAATAAATATAATTTTGAGATAATATTGTTATTATTAAAAAATATTTTTTTTGGTTTTGAGCTAAAAATAACATTAACATTCACTATTTTCTATTGTATAGATAATACAAAATTAGTAAAGATAATTTCAAAAATTTAATGATATATATATCACTCTGACATAATAAAAGGAAACTAAAGTAGGAATATATAATATTTTATTATTTCAAGAAGCTTCAAGTTTTAATATTGTTTTACGCTAATTAGTTTTTTGATGACAATAGTTTTATTCACCTCCAAGCTAAATTAATTAAACATAATAAAATTTGATAAATTATATAAATGTAATTTTTTAAAATGTTGTATAAATAGTTTCATTAATATCATAATTATTAATTAATGTCTTCTTATTTTACAGAAAATGATGTTTTAGAATATCTGTTTGTTTCAGATCATAATTATATTTTGAATGAAATATTAATTAATTTTTAGTGTTTAACAGATTATTTTTTTGTAAATTATTATAGATTTTGTGAACTTTGTTTAAAACAAAATTCTTTGTTTGAATTTTTTTTCATTCTATTTTAGATTGTTTTCTTAAATTATTATTTTATAAATTAATAAAATATAAAACTTAGGATATTTTACGTTAGTTATATATCACTCTGTATCATATCATTTAGTTGAAGAAATTAGAGTGAACCAAACCGTAACTAAACAAAAAAAACTTAAATGTAGTGTAAATTACACAAATTATAGAAATTAAAATGAACCAAACCGCAAATAAATGTTCTATTAAATTCATTTCTCTCTTCGTCAACTAAAGCTTGAAGAAGTAACTATTAGGGAATTTTTTTTTATTGTAGATGCACTTGATTGTATTCAATGAAAGCATGTAACTCATATCTCATCAAATATCCCTTTCTCAGTTTTAACATAGTAAAATCGACAACGTCGTAACATATATATATATATATATTATATAATTAGATAGAACAAAACAATCAAAAAATATGTTAGCTTTTATATTACCAGACCAAAAAGAGGCACACCGTAAAGCAAGATTTTTATATTACCTTGAATGTTGTCTATTTTCTAGGTGAAGAATTGTTTCTTTTGTTCCTCTCTTCTATGCCTACCAGCCGTCTTGACCCAAAAACCAAAAGCTGGTTTTGACTTGTCTGCCTATTTCTACAGGTAGGAAAATGTGGCTCGGATTAGCTGCACAATTAATTAGTAGTTTTTAGTGAAGTTTGTATATGCTTAAAAGTTAGAAAGCAGAGAAATGGAGAATCACTTACTGATTACTGATTAGGTTTTGAGTTTATTGTTTGTGATCCTAGCGCTTGTCTTCCTGTATCTATAGAAAACATTATCATGTAAGGAAATTATCAAAAACTTTCAGTGATTTTCAAAGGTTAAAATTAATGCGACGATATCACTTTCTTTTTGTTCCTGCTGGTAGGTAGAATCACTAAGTATCATGTGGAAAGAAATATAGAGCATAAAGAAATTTAACAGTTCAAAAACGGAAGAAGCCTCTTACTTCATCAGCTGGTTTGACTCTTTTCATAGTTCTCACCATGATTTTTTTGTAAGCTATCATTCAACTTTACATAGGCTTTGCATTTTTACACTAAAGTTTAACACTTTTAAAGCAGACCATGTGATAAAAGTTGAATGTTAATCTACGATGAGGACCAAGAATCCAAGATGAAGAACATTACCTAGATATTCCGATACTAAAGATCTCATTGGCGGTTTTCACCTTAGACTTATGTGGAAGTATCTATATATATAACATAACTTAGAATTTTTCTCTAGTAATATCCCATAAAATGAATAAATCAGAGCGAGCTAGAAGAGTAATATTACATTTTCTTACCAAATTTTGGGATAACATACATTCTCCTTGTAACGTTCCGAATGCTAGAGTTTGCGAACGGTTTACTCATATATCACTAACAGTCCCAAGCATTCTCGTCATGGAGAAAAGCTTCATGCACCTATTTCATACACTTGAAGTAAGCTCACCCATAAAGATTGGGTCAAAGTCTTAAGACTTTTATAATCAAGAAATATAAAAAGAACTCACTTGATTCAAGGAAAGAGAAGGTCATCACCATCATAATCATCATTATCCTCAATCAACTTTCTGAGAATCATAAATAAATGATCGATTCTGCAGAAACCAAAAAGCATAGATGTGAAAGTTAGAAGCTTTACCTCTCTTTCTCCTTGAAGATCACTTGTCTTCATGCTGCAAGCGCCACTGCTTCAGCCACTGCCTCCACCCTAACTCTTCTCCCTTGTGCGCTCACTTCTGTTGCACTGCATTTCAGCTTCATTAGCTTCGATGGTGTTGTCTCGTGGTCGCGGATGAAACCAGAATAAGGGTTGTTTTTGTTATTGGATCCGAGACAACCGCGCTAGTCCTGACGGCTTTCGACGTAGTGGTTGCCGAAATCGAAGCAAAGGAGAACGATTAAGTCACCAGCGATTACTTTCTTTTGGTTGGTGAATGTGCTCCAATCGATCGTCGAGAGATGACGGTGAGGCGTTCCCTTTAGATATGCCGGAATTTCCACGTTTAGCTGTCCATATCTTTAAACGATAACTGTTTGTACCGTAGGCTCCGCCGTGTAACCAAGCCGCATGTCCGACCCATCGGCGATTGACGAATTTAGCTCACATATTACTCTTTTTTGCTGCTTCGAACTTCTCTTCTTGTGTTTTTACTGAGAAGAATGAACGAATGATTTTTTGAGAAGCAAAATTTTGATATTTATGATGGAGGATTCACAAAGGAATGAATGTGAGATTCATTGAATGGAGATAATGTGAGAAGTGGAGGATTGGTGTTAATGAAGATGCATGAATCAGGTTGATTTCTGTAATGGTGCTGAAAAAGATTCCCGAGTAGAAGAAGTCCAATCGATGAGTTTTGTTCGTTCAATGCCCAACAAACTGCATAGTCGGTTGACCTAATTACAGCAAGAAGAACATGATGAGATGATTCCTAGAAATTGAAGGTGTCGCCATTATTGAAGAAGGAGAATACAACAATCACGATAAGCTTCTATTTTTTTGTCAGCCCAAAACATTACGTCTAAGCCCAACTATTAGCCCAAAACACTATATATACACAAAATGATATAAGCCCATCAGACTGTAGTTTAAATGCAACGATTCTTTTTGTCCGGACAGGACACGTGTCGCAACGCCAGAGCTCGACTTTCCTATGTAGATGCTGACGTGGCGCGCCCAGGAGAAAGGAAACAGTATTATATATATAGGTTTTTATTTATTTTTATTTTTATTACATCCCCTCAAATATCATTCTACTCTCGACGCGTGTGATATCTACTGACATGACATGCTTCATTATTCAATTACTCCCGCTAATTATTCAATTTATGACAATTATTATAGCAAATCAACAGCAAGAAGCACAATTATGGAATTATCATAACCGAACCCACAAAAAAATCATAACCGTTTTTATGCCTTTTTCACTATCACAAAATACGACATTAACCAAAAGCCAAAATAATTAATATAACCTACCACCGGTTTGGCTTAGAATAGTTATTTGTTGAAAAAAAAAAATACAACCATAGCATTTTCGAACAATAAAGAACCAATAAAAAATCTACTGTTAAAAAAAATAAATACTCTTACATTACACCATTGAATCTTTATTAGAAATGGAAAAGGTTGGATGATTGTATTCGTAATTGTAATCGTAATTGTTCAACGTTTAATATACAAAACTAGCACTGTTTTCTCCGAAAAGAAATCGACGAGAAAAATAAGCATATTTTATAAAAGTAAAAGAAAAGTCTGTCTTTATTCATAACATAAAAATTCCTTATATAAGAGATTACACCGTCATAGATAAATGAAAAGAGTACAAATCATAATCCAACTAGGAAAAAGAAAACATAAAGACATAAGGAAAAGGAAAAGTTGGCCGACTCTCTCTTTCTTAGGCCGCCGACGGTATAATCTCTTGGTTATGAGTCATCCACAATCTGGTTCATAACACTCCCTCTTGGATGCCATAACCATTTAGAGCTTGTAATGTGCTTTAATGTTGCCTCATTAAAACCTTATCAGGAAAACCCAATTGGAACAAAACCATGGTGAAGGAAAAAGAGTATAATACACATTACTCCCCCTGATTTGGACATTATTGAAGGTCCTTTGGACCTGTCCAATTTTCTGCAATCCGTGGGTGATGAAGATCTAGGGCAGAATATGCTTCGTCCTCGAACATGATAGTTGGTTCTTCTTTACCATCGGCCATGCCACAATCTGATCGAACATATTGAGTTATCGACCTCAAATACACACACACGAAATCTTG
>NC_027749.1:20072810-20073339 GCF_000695525.1 Brassica oleracea var. oleracea | reverse complement strand
TTATGGACCAAACAGATCAGTATCTAAAACAAGACTTCTGCATCGTCCATCTCAGGACTAAATGGACTTCTTTATCGTCTACCTTTGGACTGAATGAATCAGTGTTCAAAATAAGTGATCTCACGCCCATGTACTAGGTAATGGGTGAGACTGGTCCATATTAAATCTCTTGAGTACCCTTTTCTGTATATACTATTTGATGCACAAGGATTTCATTGTTAATGTACTCAAGCTGTAACCTCAAACAAAACTTTGTTTTCCAAGATCTTTCATCTCAAACTCTTTCTTGAGATATTCAACTGTTTGGGAAATTGTATCCAGAGGTTCCTAGGATATTCAGATCATATATTTTGATGATTATCAATATTGTTCTCGAGAACTTGCTGTTCTTTCAGCTCAATACCCTCTAGTACTTTCATTATCCAGTGGACTACATAAATTTGCTGCAAGTCTAATTTTCTCTCTTATATAGCCAGACTTATGAGAAATCTAAAATTAGTTGCATCCACCACATGGGAGTATGTCTCCT
>NC_027749.1:20051974-20071147 GCF_000695525.1 Brassica oleracea var. oleracea | reverse complement strand
TCAATTTAAAACAATCAGATCATGCAAAGGTGATAATAATCAGATCGTGCGCATAACATAAACATGTTGGTCAGGATGATATATGATGCAAACTGGACACACGGCCAAGTAGATATGATGCACTCATTCTTAGCAATCGGATTCTATATGTGCAAGGATAATATTAAAACATTCAATCAAGGTTTAGCAATTAATCAATCAGTTTCAGGTATGAGATTTAGCTAGACTAACAATCAGATTCAATTAGGTTTTATCAAGACTAGCAATTGGATCAATAATCAAAAATAATCAAACAGATTCAAGCATTACACAATTTAGGGTTTCGATCCAAAAATAGGGTTTCAATCATGAAAAACCAAAACAATCAGTTTCAAGGCTGATTCTATCAATTTTATTAATCAGTTTCAAGGCTGATTGGTATTTAGCATAAACCATGTGTAAATAATTTATCTAGTATCCGAATTTATCAAACCTCAAAAACATATAATCAGATCAATCAATTTAATCGAACTTAGCATACGATCTTAGCATACAATCTTAAACCTCAATCAATTATATTATTTAGGGTTTATAGATATAGGGTTAGGGTTTATCGGATTTTAACTTGTAAAATCTGATTTGGGGTTTTAATCATGTAGGAACATGATTTAGGGTTTATGGGATTATTAGAATCAGATTTGCAAGTTTTAAAGTTTTAGGGTTTAGATGTTTACCTTAACCTCCAAACGGGTTGAACGGACCACCGAGAATCGAGAAGAACTTTGCGAGCTGGTACGTGCCGGATCGGATCGTCGGGTCGCGAAGAGCAGTCGGGATCGTCAGTCGGATCGTTTATCGGATGCGCTATCGGGTTCGCCTGGTTGTCGGTACGTCAGGATGCGAACATATCGTCTAGTCGGGTACTTATCGGATCGTCGGATCGTCGGATCGACTGAGCTTCTATCGGGTCGTCGGATTGATGGTGCCAGTCCATCATCACAATCGTTTTTTTTTTTTTTGATACTACCAACGTGATGATGATCCATCAAAACTCCGTTGTGATGATCACCGACATTCTTTGAATCCAACGTCACGTCTGGAGCCCTTTCGTCTCTTGTATTGTGATCCACACTTCAAACATATTAAGTTTCTTCTAATTAAAGTGGATGTAATATCACCTGATCATGTATCAAAGTAATCTCTTCTAGTGCTTGTTCGTAGGCGCCCCTTTCACATTTCCCTCTCCAAGTTGCAAGAACAACACACACTTCCCGAGAGCATCTCCAGGCTCCAGCTCCGATGCAAAATTTACTGAAAGATAGAGTGGATTATGCAGTTGTGAACAAACAAAAAATGCATTATTTAATCTACTCCATTTTGCTGTGGAGTTGGTGATGCTAACCGCACTCTATTTTATACTCTAAAATAGAGTTTAGAGTAAAAATGTTTCGATAGTATTTTATTTTTCACAAAAATAGGTTTATATTATATATAGAGTAACTTGTTTTTTTCATCACTTTATTTTTCACTTTAAAATAGAGTACTATTGGAGCAACATGCAATTCTATTATAGAGTATTCTATTTTTAAAAAAAAAATAGAGTAAACTTTCAATATAAAACTCTATTTTTTTTCCAATGGAGTAAAAATGAATATAGAGTAAAATTGCTCCAATCCTACTCCATAATAGAGTGATAAACAAACAAAAAAATAGATTACTAACTCCATCATAGAGTGAAATATAGAATTGGATTGAAGCATTTCTTATTCTATATTCATTTTTACTCCATTTTAAAAGAAAAAAATAGAGCGAGGCCAGAGACGCCCCAAAGCAACAGTTTAAAGTCTCGTGAAGCAAGTTTCAAAGTGAAACCTCCGAAAATCAAAAGAGCCAAGGCCATAACTGTGTGAATCCACCTTATGTGATAAGTATTTCGGTTATATGTCAGAAAATGAATCATCTAAATGAAGTATATAATAAATCTTCAAACGTCAGAACAAAATTAACTTCTACAACACAAAAAGAAAGCTGCAATACAGGAAAGTCTTCGAGGGTTTCTTCTACAAGCTTCACGTGTGGCCTCTAACCTCAGCGTGCGGTTTTCAGTGTTTGTCTCACGTCTCCATCCTCTTGCTCGACCTGAGAGAGAAAGACAGACATATAAGATGATGATGATATGGACATAAAACACTAGAAAGAATTAGGTAGTGTGAATCTCACCTCAACAACTACTCTCTTCTTCTTCTTCTTCTTTGATTTTCCAACATCATCAGCCTTTCTTGAATCTCTTTTTCCTTTCTTATGAATCACAACTTGCTCCTCAACGTCATCGTCTTCCTCCTCACCATCTGAATCTGTCAGAAAGTTTGTAGCTTTGTAAGTTATCCACAATGAGAAAAACCTGACCTGGCTAAAAACCATCAAAAGGGATCCATCCAAATTTGACAGAGAGTAACGAATGATCTTACCATGTTCATCATCATCGTCGAAGCCAGACCCATTAGAGGGAAAACCAGAGAAATCTTCCATGTCCTCCTCTTCTTCAAGTTCTTCATATCCTTCAACATATTCAATCTCTGGTTCCTCCTAATCCAATTCAACAAAGAATATCTGTTAAAAAAAAAGGTCTACAAGACAGAGAAAACAACAAATTATTAATCTTTTTTTAAATGTCTACCTCTTCTTCTTCCTCAACACCCTCAGCCGCTTGCTTCTCTTCGTCAAGAACCTTGTTCCACTCGAGCTCTGGGTAATTGTATATGTCACCATAAATACCTTTCTTCAATCGCTCCAGCAACTCGGTCTCAATGGCCTGTTCACAAGACCCGCTTATGAGTTATGAACAAAAGAGAAGGAAACATCAAAACACCAGAAGTAGATAGATATGGTGGTGACCTTATCCAAGACCGCTGCTTTGATAGCCTTCTCCTCTCTTCTTGATTCTCTCTTCATATCTCTCCTAGGTGTAGTCATTATCTTCTCCCTGTCAACACACAATCAAAACCATCAAACACAACAAACCACTAGGAAGCTGCAACAAAGACAACCAAGGGGACCAACCTTGTTTTGAGAGCAAGTTTCCTCATACGAATGCGCATCTGAGTCATTTTGGTCAGTCTTTGTTTGATCTTGTGCTGTAACAACTTAGGCCAATACAACTGAAAAGAAACAGAATCAAACCCATGCTCTTGTTTGCATCAATCAATGGACAAGGTAAGCTCACTAACCAAGTGCTTGTCAATGGTTTCAAGAGCCTTCTCGTAGTTTCTTGGTAACTTCACCCTCTCCCACAAGTTCTTTGGCATATGGGCTCTCTCTATTGTCTTCATATACAAATAAAATACACCTAAAACAGAGAGAATAATCAAAACTGAGTTAAAGACAAAAACATTTAAAAAATGTGTAGGCTTTGAGTTTCAGACAAGTAGTACTTTCGTGTTCTCTAATGGTGGCATAGCGACTGTTAGCGAGAGGACAAGAGCTTCGGTTGCAGATTCCTGTTACGTTGTAAGGGTTTCTACAGAAGATTCCTGTTTCGATTCTACAGAGCAGGACAAATCTCAAATCAGTAAAAATATGTCTGGAGATGTATGTTCGAAGCAAGGAGCTTACTTGGCCATGTAACTGCAGTGCTTGTGCCTGATGACTTGCCATATAACCTCGTCATGCTGCATCTTGAATTCGAAATCCGGCGGCGCAGAGTGGCGATGATCGGAAAAGAGAGGTTTATGCCAAACTAGATTTGTAATGAAGAATGTGTTGTTTTTGCTGGCGATGCGTAGTAAAACTCATATTTACTAAAATAGTAGGTGTTTGCAAATATTGAGGGGTATACTGCAATTTTTAAAATTTGCGAGAATATTAAAAAGTGATGTAATAATATTCAACTGAACCAACAAAATTAATGATGAAGAACATTATATAGAGTTAAAACTAAACCAGTGTTTGTGTTTATTCTTATTAATAATCCCAATTTGAATAACATTTGCGATTAACTAGCTGCAGACTATGAGGCACAGCTCATCTATAAAGTTCAATTTAATATTTGCCTCTAGATTGATTGTCAATGCAATATTTCAATTAGTACAGGTTCTAGCTTTTCCGAGAATCCAAAACGATTTAGAGTGAAAAGAAATGGTAAGCTTAGTGGCGAGGACTACTGAGGATAACACACATATATGACCATCAAATGTTTCAGAGGTAGTAGGCCACCAACAAGTTTGCACGATACAATTACATAGGAAAACCTTATTAAACCACACACTACATAGTCAAATCAGAACAGTCAAAAAAATCTTTGGACATCACTGTCTCGAACTAGTGAGTGACTTTATACCCATGCCCAATTACCATTACCCAAACCCCATTGATCAACCTAGGCACATCCAGTATCACCAAATCTCTGCGCACAGCATTGTCCTAGCAACGGTTTGCTGAACTGTGTTCATTAATCCCGATGTCGCCTGCGGGGGGATCTGGACCTTGACCGCTTTGACCTGTATAGCAAACCATATTTGAGTTCCAATAAAAAGCATAAGGTAGCAAAATGACTTTTTAAATTAGAGGAAAAACAAAAGTTCCAGCTTTAACCACCTGTCAAGAGAGAAGTAACATATGAAATTGGGATTACGTACCTAGATTTTTCATGAGAAGAGTAGGAATTGTGCTTGTTCTCAGAATGCTTGCTATGTGGTGACCGCGAAGTAACATGTCTATACAATCAAAACATATATAATATCTTGTCTCGTGAGTTTCATGCTACCTTTTTCCGCTTTGAACGATGCTTAGCCATCTCTCTTGGTCAAACTTTTGCTTTCAAAAGTTCTCTAACTTCACTAAGTCTAACAGACATAGAAACACTAGTGACCTCGAAATGGTAACAGTACAGAAAAATTACCTTTTTCTGGACCTTCCGGGAGATGGTGACCGATTCCTTCTTCTAGAAGAAGACTTCCTGAAGTAGGCCAAAACGATCGTTAGAATCAGAAAAAGAAGTGCAAAAGAACAAAAGTCAGAACAGATAACTCTATTGCCACCTTCTTGATTCATCAGAAGATTCATCACTCGATGGAGAAGAGCATTTTCTTCTGGACCTAACAGGAGATGGTGATATATTCCTTTTTCTCGAACGGGACTTTCTGAAAATGGGCAAAAGAATAATCATTATGAGCACTGGAAAACATTGGTAGAACAAGTTAATGTAGAACATCCCATGCCACCTTATTGAGTCATCAGAGGATCCATTACTAGTTGGAGAGCGTCTTCTTTTGTCTTTGCTTGAGTCTTGAGAATGTCTGTGTCTTGACCGTTGTTCCTTTTCCTTCTCCCTCTTTTTACCCCGGTTTTCCTTAGAATTTGTTCTGTGATGCCTCTCTGCATCCTTCGAGTCCTTTTTTACATCCAGATCAGTTGATTTTTTATTTGATTCAAAGCCTTTAACTTCTTCTGCTGACTTCATGTCCTTCTGCTTCACTCTATCTTTTGAGCCATTCTGAGAATCTCCCTTCTCTTTTCCACTTTTCATTTCATCTCCTCTACTTTTATCCCTACTCAAATCGTAGTTCAAGTCTTTCCCGGAACTTTTATTGCTATCCTGACGAAGGCTGCAATCTGATTCCAAGCCAGAGTTCTTCCTGTGAGGCTGTTCTAGTATTGCTTCTTTATCACTGACTGTTCTGTCAGGATCGTTTGTTCTATCAGAGCTGGAACTTACATTAACAGTTTTGTTACCTTCACGGAATGAATTTCTCCTGGACCCCAACATCTGATCCAAGCCTGCCTTATTCTTATTGTGAGATACATCACCGGCTACAACTTCTGGATTTAATCTCGTGTCGACCGTTGGTTTAGGTTCAGGAGGATTATCCGCGCCTGGCTGCTGAGTAACATCGTTTCTCGACCCCATGCCATGACTTTCAACTACATCACCGCCATCGACATCAGCACTAGAAGCAGCATCAGTATCCGCATCATCATCATCAGACGCATAGCTAGCAAGGCCTAGTACATCTGCTTTTTTATCTGTGCCTCCTACCGAGACCAAAACTTTTGCCGAAGCCTTGTGCGTTGGATCAGCTGCCGACCGAAAAGAAGATGATGACTTAGGTTTGACACAGTCATCTAAAGTAATGATGAAAAGTACAGAATAACAGCAAACAAACCTTTTTGTATTGCTCCATCTTCATTAATGACTTTGGTTGCAATTTCATCAAATAATTCATCTGTAACCTATTTAAAAAAATATGTCAACTGTTGCGAAAATGTGTTTGTAGACCAATTCTATCAGGCTATCTACCTTGAGAAGAACTTCAGTCAAGATACGCTTTATCTCCGAGTTAATTGCCGTGCTTCTAGCTGCATCCATCTCATCCTACAAGTAGCAAACCATGGGGGTAAATGATGGTGCTGAATAAAGTTGTAAGTAACAGGGAAGCTTGAATCGACATAAAGAACCTCATCCTCATCCTCCTCCTCTTCTTCGTCGGAAGATTTAGAAGCGCTGAACCTTTTGTCCTCACGCTGATCAAATTTCTCGGGAGGTTTATAAAGAGTATCATCGTCCATGGCCTCTCTCTCCTCAAAACTCCCTGAAGAAGGCTTTCCTTGAGATGGTTTGATCTTCGATAACTCTTCCTTGAGCCAGTTAGGTAAATTAACCTGTAAACCACCTAATTAGACAGAATCATGGAAGGTACTGAACTACACTAGAATATATTTATTCTTACGTTTTTAGAAGGAACAGACGATGCTGCATATGAGTCGTCCATGAAAGCAGTAACAGGGTGAAGAGGCGGCTTTGTCCCAAAAGCATAAGGGGGTCCAACAGGCTGGAGATTTGGTGGGGTATACCCTCCATATGGAGGCATGTTATGACCCGTAACAGGAGGTATAGCCATAGATGAATTATGCTGCCAAGAAAAGCATACATCAAACTTGCCAATACAAAAATGAAAGATAAAACCAAAAGCGTTAAGAGTACCTCTGGCATTGACGGTGCCGATGAAGGAATAGGAGGATAAACTACACCAGTTGAGGTATGGGGCATCCACGCGTTATGATGACTAGCGTAATCAGAACTTTCTCTGGTAGCAAACTGTAAAGGCTGATCGTGAAGGTTAGGTATTGGAGCGACTGTTTGATCCCCATATGCATATTGCATTTGCTGCTCTGCGCGAACAGCCCCCCCACCATTCGGCACTCCTATCTGCACATGATGCTGTGTTGCATTTCCAGATTCTTCTCTCCCTACAAACAGAGTAACGAGTTTAAGTTCTGGAGGTGTTAACAGCTTAATCAGTCTTCATATACAGTGAGAAAAAGCGCAAGGAGAATGATAATCGGTAAATGTCTAATCTATGTGCGGGACACATCTATAACTAAACCGGTTACTAGGTCAGAGAAACTTTGAAGACATCCGTTGAATTTCTAGTTACAAGGAAAACCCACAGAGAGTGCTTGACTAGAAGCTAGAATGATGTTCCAAGTAAATGGTTACCTGCAACAGAAGAATAACTATAAGGTACCTCCTGCTGATGAATAGGCAAGTTTTCTTGATGTGACAATCCAGCTGTTGCATAATTTGGATATCTCTCCGGGTGTGGAGCTGGAAACTGCTGGTAGTTATGAACATCTTGATAGCTAGGGAGCTGTGGAGCTGTCTGCTGATGAACATCTTGATAGCCTTGATCAGGGTGTTGGTGGTAGACTTGTCCACTAGGTTGGTTCGTTGCAGAGCGTTGAACCTCTGCCCATTCTTTAGCTTTTAGTGCCCAATCCTCAGCGTTACTATTAGCTGTGTAATCACGAGATTAGTCAGAAAGCTAAACCCTAATACTCACTCAATTAACATTGACCGCGATCAAGAAAGCGAACCTTGAGCGTTGTGACCTTGTTGAGACCATTCCTGATAAACAATATCAAAATCAAATCTAAGAATCAGCAACTCGACACAAGATCAATACAACGACGAAGCAAACCTGGGGATATGGCTGACGAGGAGGAGGTCCAGCAGGCGAGGGAAATTGGCTGTTACCGTTGGCGACGGCGTTAAACGGCTGCTGGTGAGAGTGAATCGGGTAAGGAGGATAAGCAGTAGGTGGTCCCCAGTGCGGCGGTGGTGGCGATGGAGAGTGAGGGCTATGGAATTGATTAGAGTAACCACCAGTCTGCGGAGGAGGAGGTAACGGTAGCCTCGCCGTATGCTGATAATATTGGTTGTAAGGATCCGCCGCTGGCGGTGGTACAGACGGCGGTCTCATGTACGGGCGCGGTGGCTGGTACGCGTCCATTCCGATTCGCGAGAGATTAGCAATGTCTCGAGAGTCTTCACAACTTTAGACCTAGGTGTCTAGAAAACAGCAGGTCGTCTTTAGTCTTTTACTTTAAATTTCGTGCCGTTAAAAATCGTTGAAACGCCAGGTAGTTCCAGTTATAAAGAAACGGGAGGTAGTGTATACTGTGTGCACGACGAGTGGTGTAAAATTAAAGAATGATCTCTGGTTAACACCATTTTACACGGTTTTTGAAAATTAAAGCCCTAACCGATCGAAAACAAAAAAAAACGATCTTTATCTCTAAAATCTGAAGGATTCAAACCCAAACCGGGAACCTGAATTAGCCGCCTAATAACCGATGTGAGGTCCACAACCGAATTCATCAGCCACAGGCCCACAGCTCACAAGGATACACCGGCGCGTGAGAAATTGCGCGTAGAGATTCAATCGTGTGGTGGTCAACTATCCCTTGTCCAAGGAAATTCTTCCATTACCGTTTCAATATTATATTGGGCTTAAACCTTATAGGCCCATATACCATACAAGCCCAGATAAAATATGAAAAACCTAGGTCATCACTATAAGTGTATGCTGCTTCTTCAGAAAACCCTAGCCGCAAGAGGAAATGACGACCAGATTCAAGAAGAACAGGAAGAAGCGTGGCCACGTCAGCGCCGGACACGGTCGTATCGGAAAGCACCGAAAGCATCCCGGAGGTCGTGGTAACGCCGGAGGAATGCACCACCACCGGATCCTCTTCGACAAGTACCATCCCGGTTACTTCGGTAAAGTGGGTATGCGATACTTCCACAAGCTTCGCAACAAGTTCTTCTGCCCGATCGTCAACCTCGACAGGCTTTGGTCGCTCGTCCCCGAGGACGTGAAGGCGAAAGCGACGAAGGACAAGGTTCCTTTGATCGATGTGACGCAGCACGGGTTCTTTAAGGTGTTGGGGAAAGGTCATTTGCCTGAGAACAAGCCTTTTGTGGTGAAGGCGAAGCTTATCTCGAAGACTGCAGAGAAGAAGATTAAGGAAGCTGGTGGTGCTGTTGTTCTTACAGCTTAGGTTTTGTTATAACTTGTCTTGTTTTGGATCTTGAGTTTTGGAACTTATGTTTGATTTTATAAATGGTTGTTATGACATTTGGGTTGAGGATTGTGATTCAGCTATTAATCGTTCATGTTCTGGAATAATTAGTGAATTATCGTTAGGTTGAGGTTAAAAGAGTCGATTACTTTGACACCACGGTACTCAAGAAAATAAGAGGCTTAGCGAGTAGCTTGTAATGCACGCCAGTTATTAGCTTTGTGTATAGCATGATTACGAGAATTCGCATAAAGCTGTTAGTGCGTATCCATTAATGTGACTAGTAGCTTTTACAAGACACAAGTCAAACGTTTCTCACTAATGTTTTGTTGCCTCGTGATGCATTTCTTCAGAAATTTATCGACTTAACCATACACACACTCTCAAAATCAATTATTACGGAAAAATGTTGGTTTTCTGTAAACACATGTAAATTATTTCTTATTTTTGGGTTGAAACCCATTATTTTTATTGAAAATTAAAAACAGCAAATATATAATATTAATTTCGTTGTACACATCAACGAACAAACTATGTATTAGTGAGAATCTTATGCGACTTATATATGTGTTTTTGAGAAGGAAGTGTTCAAATCTTGAATGGTCTTTTGTCGGATTCCGCCGCGTTCAGGTAGCGGAGGCTTACCCTTCGACGGAGCCGGAGGAGTCTTAGGCTGTGGTGGATTTCTAGATTGCAGTCCTTTTGGAGTGGTGAATCCATCTTCTTCTTTCTCCGGCTTGTTATTGATCGGAGCGGGCACCGGAATGTTCACTTTAAGCGACTTTTCGGAGGAGCCATGGCCTAAACAAAGAAAACGAACTGCTGTATGTTAATTACTTTAAAAACGTAAAAGTAAAAGACTTTTTCTTCTTCAGAGACAGATGAGAACCTGATTTTCTTGAGTTTTCTTGAGTAGTAAGTAAAATCAAAGTTTCTTTAAAACTATATCTGATTGAAGAAGCTTTGGAGGAATATATATAACACCAAAAGAGCTTTGACTAGCGGCTCAATTTCTAGTTACACCAAAAAGTCTTAAGAACATACTCTCAGCTAAGCTTTTGAGTGACTAGTGGCTATCTGTTTAAGTGTGAATACACAAAAATAATAATGTTTCTGAGTCCTTAATTTCTCTAACATTCTTCAGTACACAAAAATTTTGAAACTATCCATAATCTCGTAACCTCAGCTAGTAACAAATTGTTTTGATTAATTAATGTGGATAAATTATTGTTTTAACCGGGCCTCGTGGTCTGGTGGTAAAGGAACCTCGGCTGAGGTGCCCGCCATCACGAGTTCGAGCCCCGGCCATCAGAATGACTTAGGCCCCCTGGAGGGTACAGACGCAGGCTGGTTCCGGGTTCAGGGGGGGATTAAGGCCGAAGACCTGAACCCATCCTGGTTAACAAAAAATTTTTTTTTTTTTTTGAACTTTAGATAAAAAATTTGGTCGCTAGAAAAGAATTACAATATGTGACTGTCTAATAAAGTTGACACTATATGACTTGCATGATACTTCTACGATTTCACCGGATAAGAGAGTATCCTACAAAAAAAAAACAACATTATAGTATGAAATTATTGATGATTGTGATGCATAGGATTATATTCAGCTCGAAGCCGACTATTCACTTTACAATTCCAAACATGATGTACCTTCTATTTAGACTTCATGTAATTTTTGTGTGGCCGTGTGGGTCAACTTTCTCTAGTTCTAATATTTTTAACATTAAAGGTTTAAGGAAAAGTTGAAGCATGTGGCAGATTGAGTAGTTATAAAATCCAAAGTCGAAGCATGTGGCAGATTGAATTGTTATAAAATCCAAAGTCGAAGCATGTAGCAGATTGAACCATGTACCAAATACTTACTGATTTTGGATATAAAATCCAAAGTTGAAGCATGTGGCAGATTGAATAGTTATGTTGATTCTTTTCGTTGTAAACAATCAAATTTCTGATAAAAATAAGATAAATAGTTATGCAACATACAAGACGAAGAAAAGAATGACTCAATATGAATTTTCCATTCACTGATACTTCTCAAGATTACAAGTTCAAATCGTTGAAATATAAAATTAACATGTTCTCGTCCAGACACCACGAAGATTATAGATCCAAAATCCATTAAATCTTTACAAAAAGTGTATGAATTTTAGCTGATTCATATCTTTAGTTCGATGGCAGACGAAATAATTCTCCTAAAAAATATAAAAACTTCTAAATCGTAACTAAAACACTAAAATAAAATGCATATACAAACCATTAATGAACGCACTAAAAGGCTAATTAAATATGTATCAGTGAGAATCTTGTGTGATTATGTATGTGTTCTTGAGAAGAAAGTGTTCAAATCTTCAAAGTTGACGGAGGTAAGTCTCCCTGCTGGGGTGGATATTTTCCGACGTTTTTGGATGGCCTTTTGTTGGATGCCGCCGCGTGCAGGAGCCGGAGGACACTCAACTTGCGATGGAATACTAAATTGCACTCCCTTTGGTGGTGAATCCATCTTCCTCTTCTCCTTCTCTCTCTTTTTTATCCGGCTTCTCATTGATCGGAGCTTTCACCAGAATAGTCACTTTAAGCGGTTTTCCGGAAGAATCCATGGCCTAAACAAAGAAACGAACTGTTATGTTAATTACTTAAAACGGAAAAGTAAACTTTCTTCTTCAAGAAAAAGAGAACTGATTTTCTTGAGTTTTCTCTGAAATAAGTAAAAAAAATGTTTCGTGTAAGGAACAAGAGGAGAAGATTTAGGAGTTACGGTTTCTTTAACGGTATCTATTGAAGAAGCTCCAAAGAAAAATACCAAAAGAGACGAGGGAAGAAGGAGGAGTCCTCATATATAACGGTGGTTACTTTTATATTCCGTGTAGAAATGTTGATAAAAAAACTTTATTTATAATCATAGATTGTATAACTCTTTGGGTATAAACGGTGACCAATCAAGGACGAGGAATAATGCATTCCCTAACATTCCTAAAGACAATCACTGTTCACAAGGAATAATTCTTTGTCATTCCTTCTCATTCCTTTTTTTTAAAGATAATTAAAGAACAAAATTATTCCTTGTTAAATTTGAGAATGACAAACCATTTTTTTTATTCCTGCTATTTTATTCCTATACATTCATTTTCTATTCGTTCCTCTTGTTTTCCGGTGGTTTGTTTTCTTCACAGTGTTCATGAAAATTTACATGAACACTATCACGTCTATATTCTTTACATTTTCAATATGAAAATATAAGATAAAATATTGTGAATCTTCTCCACTTAATATATGGATAATTACTAAATTTCTAGTTTCACCAAAAAGAAGAATATACTTCTTCAGTTTCATATCAAATATACTTGCAGCTAAGTTGTTAATTTAAATTATTGTCATTTTATGGATTCAAGAGTAAAAATGTTGATATAAAACTAAGATATTATTTTTGACTAAAAAAAACTGAGATATTATTTTGTGTTCTCTCAACTTCACTGTTAAATTTTATTTATATTATTCATTCCCTGAAAACTTCACTGTTAAAATGTTCAAAACTTCAAATGGAAACTAGTATCATATGCCAGGTTCAGCACTTCTTATATTCACATGTGCAGTACCTCGTAGGTCATGATCAGTATAAGTTGATGAACAAATAAATAAATAAATAAATAAATAAAAGAGAACCGACCTTAACCACTAAACCAGAATGGACGCCTCTTCTTCTCATAAGCATTAGGAGAAGCTCTTCGTAGTCTTCATGGCAAAAACCAGCCACAAATTCCTTCCCTGTCGCCTGCAGTTAAAAACAGGCCATGAAATGTCTGAATACAACCCCTCTGGTATTATGTTTTCCTTAATTTTGTCTTAGGCATCACGACTTATGTATGAACTATCATTAACATCTCGAGCCATTAACTTTTGGTAGGAATTAGTACCTTGAGCTAGTAACAAATTATTAATGTTTATACACCAGGAGGCCTGAGTTTCAATTCCCGCAAAAGACAGAATTATGCGAATTAAGGGAGAAAAAGACTTACAAGAGATCTGCAGCATGGCGCAAGGAGTACCGTCAAGCGTGGATCCCATAGGGCGGCTCAGGTGATGCAGTCAAGCGTGAATCCTCGTACGGTAGGTATAATTATCGACTGTAAAATCGTCTGTAATATTTTTCAAATTTGTAATAGCATAATTAACCAGTGTTAAAAAAAAGTAACAAATTGTTTTGATTAATTAATGTGGATAAAAAAATTGGTCAATAGAAAAGAACTTCAAGATGTGAATGTTTAAACGTTTTCTATTACCTAAACGTTGACACTATATATGACTTGCATGATACGAAAAGATAGTTTCCTACGAAAAAACAACATCATAGTAATAAAGTATTGATGATTGTAATGCATGGGATTCTATTCAGCTCGCAACCGACTATTCAATTTAGACTTCAATTACCAAACATGATGTACCTTTCAAGTAGTTGTTGTGTGGCTGTGTGGGTCAACTTTCCTTAGTTTGAACTCAAACAGGTTCAAAGAAAACTTGAATCGGATTCAAAAGTTTATTTAATCTATTTAACCAAATACTTATCGGTTTTGGATATAAAATCCAAAGTTGAAACATGTGGCAGATTGAATAGTATTATGTTCATTCTTTTCGTTGTAAACAATCAAATTTTTGATAAAATGTGATAAGTAGTTATGCAACATATAACAGGAAGAAAAAAATGAATTTTCCATTCACTAATAAAATACGCCTCTCAAAGATAGTTTAAGTTCAGGTCGTTAAAATATAAAACTAATCTTCGAGGCACCGGGAAGAGAAGATTATATATATAGACCCATAGTAGAGGAGTTTACAGTATGACTTTCAGTTGCTTAATCATGTACCTATAAGACGAAATAATCCTACTAAAATATTTTTTAGAAAAAACCACAAAAGTCATGGCCTAAACAAAGAAAACGAACTGGTATATGTTAATTGCTTAAAAACGTAAAGTAAAAAATCTCTTCTTCAGACACAGATGAGAACCTGATTTTCTTGAGTTTTCTTGAGAAGTAAGCTAAAACAAAGTTTCTTTAAGTGTATCTGATTGAAGAAGCTTTGAAGGAATATATTTATATATACCAAAAGAGCACTAGTGGCTATAATTAGTAGCTCAATTTCTAGTTTCACGAAAAGGTCTTGAGAATATACACTTCTTCAGTTCATATCAAATATACTTTCAGCTAATAAACTTTGACTAGTGGCTATAGCTTTTTTAAGAGTGTGAACAGACAATAACAATAATGTTCTCCTGAGTCCTTTCTGTAACATTCTTGAGTTAACCAAAGTTTATCACCGTGTATTGAAACATGAAGTAATTATCATTATACTTTTTCAAACTATCCATAATATGAAAAACTCATTGATTTGAATATGAATAATATGAAAAAATCATTGGTTTATGTGTAACTTTCTTGATGTGACTAGTAGTGTGTACATTATTATAGTGGTTTTGAAATGCTATTTTTTTTGTGATGTACATTTTCTTCAGTAATTTAACCATTCGCACTCTCAGAATCAAATTTTATTAAATGGAAAATGTTGGTTTTCTGTAAACACTGGTAAATTAATTCTTATTTTATGGGTTGAAACCCATAATTTTTTCAAAATTCAAATCAACAATAATATAACATTACTTTAGTTGTAGACATCAACGAACGCACTATGTATTAGTGAGAATCTTATGCAACTCATATATGTGTTCTTGAGAAGGATGTGTTCAAATCTTGAATATTGGCGGAAGGGTTAGATTTTTCCGACGTTTTTCGATGGTCTCTTGTTGGATTACGCCGCGTTCAGGAGCCGGAGCACACTCAACCTCCGGTGGAAGACTAGATTGTGCCCTCTTTCGAGTGTTGAGTCCATCTTCTTCCTCTTTCTCTTCTTTCTCCGGCTTGTTATTGAAAGGAGATTGTTTTTTTAATCGATTTGACCAAATAATTATTGATTTTGGATGTAAATCCAAAGTTGAAGCATGTGGCAGACTGAATAGTCTTAAGTTGAATATGTTCCTGTAAGCAATCAAATTTCTAATAAAATGTGACAAATAGTTATGCAACATATAAGACGAAAAAAATAATATAATGACTCAACTATGTTTCCATTCACTTAATACGCCTCAAGATTACAAGTTCAAATCGTTAAAATATAAAATTAACATGTTCTTGTCCAGACACCGATAAGATTATGGATCTAAAGACACATAACGTAGAAGGAGTTTACAGAAAGCGTATCAATTTCAGTTGCTTCATCATCTATTATTCTACTAAAAATATATAAAAAATTAAGATAAAATCGTAACTAAGAAACTTTAGATAAATCAGAAATTCCATGCAAGGTATTAACGAACGTAATAAAAAAGCTAAATATGTATTAGTGAGGATCTTATGAGACTTATGTATCTGTTCTTGAGAAGAAAATGTTCAAATCTTGAATGTTGACGGATGTAAGCCTCCATGGGGTGGATATTTTCCGACGTTTGTTAATGGTCTTTTGTTGGATGCCGCCGCGTGCAGGAGCCGGAGGACACTCAACCAGCGGTGGAATTTTAAATTGTGCCCCCTTTGGAGTGGTGAATCCATCCTCTTCTTCTCCTTCTTTCTCTAGCTTCTTATAGATCGGAGTCTTCACTTTAAGTGTCTTTCCCGAAGAATCCATGGCGAAGAAAACTGAATAAACAAAAACAACAAGGAAAATAAACCCTTTGACATAAACTAGTATGTTAATTACTTTAAACGAAAAAGTAAATTTCACTCTTTAAAGGATAATGAGAACTGGTTTTCTTGAATTTTCTAAGCAAAAGGAGGAGCAATAAGAAGATCAGGTTTTAGGGCTTTTTTCACTGTATCTGATTGAAGAAGCTTTGAAGAGAAAATACCAAAAAGAAAAGAAGAAGCAAAGGGTCTGAATGGTAACCAAGGGAATGAAGAGGAACATTACATTCCTTAACGTTCCTCAAAAATGTTACCATTCATGAGAAGTATTTTTTCCTCTTCCTTCCTTCTCGTTCCCTTTTTTTGTAGAGAATTATAATGCAAATTTGTTCCTTGTTAATTTTGATAAGGAGCCCTCGTTCCTGATCATTCCCAAAATTTTATTCCTATTCATTTCTAATATTACCAGTCACACCCAAAGAGTTGTGGTGAATCTGATATCATTTTTAACTTAATATATAACGGTGAAATATTTTTCATCTAGAAACTTTATTTTATCAACGATTTGGATAACTCTTTGTTAATTTTCTTCTTAATGTGAATGAAAATAAACGTGAATCAATATCACGTCCATGTTCATTACATTTTTAATATGAAAAAATAAGATAAAAATATTGAGAAGCTTCTCCACTTAAGATCTGGATAATTACTCAATTTATAGTTTCACCAAAAATAAGAATATACTTCTTCCGTTTCATATATCAAATATACTTCCGGCTAAGCTTTTTTTACTTAAATTAATGTCATTTTATGGGTTCAGTGAAAAAGTTTATATAAACTCGAGATTATTTTTTTGTGCTATCCAATAAGTATAAAGGGATTTTAAAGAGCATGAGAAGAGTTATTGCAGACTAGGACCAGTAGTTATAGCTTTTTAAGAGTGAATAGACGATAATAATGTTCTCCGAGTCCTTTCTTCACATTCTTGAGTTAACCAAATTTGTCACCGTACTAAGACATGAAGTCATCATTGAACTTTTTTGAAACTAGTCATAATCCATGGCATTATCCTCAGATGAAAGACCCCGAAAAACAAGAAACCAAATAAACTCAAAGAGGTTGCAAGAACATGATAATGTTTGTTTGATCATAAAGGGGATAGGGGATAGGGGATATTGGTCATCTCGAAGTAACCACCTCGTTGCCCACATAGGTGTGAAAAGATATGAGCTGAACTTCATCGACTTGAATAGGATTAATATGAAAGAATCCGCTTAGATAAATTGTGAATCACTCAAAAAAACAAACATCAGAAATAAACATTTATCCTCAAGATTCTGTATATAGCATTCAACATCTATCCACAGAAAACCCACAAGCATTAATGTTGTGTGTCCACTCTGTAAAACAACACTCTGATTGCAACAAACAACGATAGATGTCCACAAAAATGAAACAAAAAAGATTCAAGGAAAGGTGTTTCTCTATTCCGTGTAAGATGATTTGTCAAAGACTCCAGATTGTTGGGAGGAGCTATTTCATTTTGCGCGAGACTAAACATGATGTACCTTTCTATTTAGACTTCATGTAATTTTTGTGTTAGCCGTGTGGGTCAACTTTCTCGAGTTCGAATATTTTAACATTAAAGGTTTAAGGAAAAGTTGAAGCATGTAGCAGATTGAAGCATGTAGCAGATTGAATAGTTATAAAATCCAAAGTTGAAGCATGTGGCAGATTGAATAGTTATAAAATCCAAAGTCATGTGGTAGATTGAACCATGTGACCAAATACTTACTGATTTTGGATATAAAATCCAAATTTGAAGCAAGTGGCAGATTGAATAATTATGTTGATTCTTTTCGTTGCAAACAATCAAATTTCTGATAAAAATGTGATAAATAGTTATGCAACATATAATACGAAGGAAAGAATGACTCAACTATGAATATTCCGTTCACTGATACTTCTCAAGATTACAAGTTTTCAAAAAAAAAATATTCTCGTCCAGGCACCAAGAAGATTATAGATCCCAAATCCATTAAGTCTTACAAAAAAATGTATGAATTTCAGTTACTTCATATCTTTAATTCGATGGTAGACGAAATATTCTACTAAAAATATACAAAAAGTTATAGATTGTAACTAAAACACTAAAATAAAATCCAGGCAACCATCAATGAACGCACTAAAACGCTAAATATGTATTAGTGAGAATCTTATGCGACTTATGTATGTGTTCTAGGGGTTTTTGGCTTATTAAATCCCCAACTCTCTAATTTCGGCATATTTAATCTCTAACTTTTATTTAAGCATAATAAATATTAAACTCTTTTAAAGAATCCAATTAAATCCTGAATTTTCTATTTTTTGGCTGAAAAGAGCTTATGTTAACCTAGATTACTACTTCGTCACGTCTCCGTTACGTCGTTCTTCACAGAAAACTCAAATCGTATATCTTTTGGAACCCTCACTCATTGAATTAAGCAAACTCACTATGAATAACAAGAGACAAAAACTGGAGATTAGAAGGTCGACAAAAAGGTAAGCTTCGTTCTCAGCGTATTAATGTTACGATTCAATTCAATGAGTTGTGTTTTAAAACATTATTTGAATTTTTTTTAATGATATGTATCGGTAGTCTTTCCATGACGGGAGACATCGAAGGTTTAGGTTCTGAAACTCATGGTAGAAACAATGATGGTGAGAATGAAGAAGAGAATTGTGACATGGTTGAAGAAGGTGCATCACAACTAGAAGAATTGTTTGGAGATATTGCACAAGATGATGTAAGTGATGATGATAACAATGGTGTTTTATTGGAGGATGATATAATTCCTCATGTTTCTGATTCATCGGAGGATGAGTACGAAGACAATGAGGACATGGTACAATTTCATCCAAATTATATAAATCCAGATGAGCTTCTACATCTAGGAAAAACCTTAAATACTGCAGCAGATTTTAAGTTTGCATTGGTTAAGTATTATTTGAAGACAAAGTATGATGTGAAGCTGTATAAGTCAACGACTAAGAAGCTTGGAGCAATTTGTTCAGCAAAAGAGTGTCCATGGAGGGTTTATTGTTCGTTTGAGAAGTCAAGAAACAAGCTGATGATTAAGGTTTATACAGCTGAACATGTTTGCAATAAATCAGGTTACTCAAA
>NC_027749.1:20005866-20051949 GCF_000695525.1 Brassica oleracea var. oleracea | reverse complement strand
ATCTGATTAAAGTCTTTGTTTCTTTTTATTCTTTGAATGGTTGTGATGTTGTTTGGATTTTTTCACGATCTTGTTTGACCATGCTTAGAATTTTGTTCTTTTTGAATAATTTTGTTCTTCTTGATGTTGAACTTATGATATACTAGCTTTTAAGAACAGAGCCATCATCATCGTGACTCCATAAGAACCTTAGTTGTGTTGTCTCATCTTCTACAAGTTTTCACTTTATTCTCTGTTCTAAATTAATCTGCAACTCAACTGTGTTATGTATTTAATATTAAGCAGAAAACAAAATAGATCTTCATTCTCCTTGGCTACTATTTCTTCCAGCAAACTAAACTAGTATTTTTCTTAGTTGACCAACAAAAGTTTAAATTAAACTTATATGCATATTCTATAGCTTAATCTAAAATTAAATTTGTTATCCCATCATTGTTCCCCAAATTTGATCAGTTGATTGTGGATTATGGATCGGTGTGAAAAGATTTTGGGTGGAACTTAAGGTTGGTGAAAAGGCGACAAGAAAACAGCGTTAGTGACGAGTCGTGGCTTATATTAACATAAGCTCTTTTCAGCCAAAAAATAGAAACTTCAGGATTTTGTTGGATTCTTTTAAAGAGTTTGATATTTATTATGGCTAAACAAAAGTTAGAGCTTAAATATGCCGAAATTAGAGAGTTAGAGATTTAATAAGCCAAAAACCCGTGTTCTAGAGAAGAAAGTGTTCAAATATTGAATGTTGACGGAGGTAAGCCTCCGTGGGCTGGATCTTTTCCGACGGAGTCGTAGCTTATATTAACATAAGCTTTTTTCAGCCAAAAAATAGAAACTTCAGGATTTTGTTGGATTCTTTTAAAGAGTTTGATATTTATTATGGCTAAACAAAAGTTAGAGCTTAAATATGCCGAAATTAGAGAGTTAGAGATTTAATAAGCCAAAAACCCGTGTTCTAGAGAAGAAAGTGTTCAAATATTGAATGTTGACGGAGGTAAGCCTCCGTGGGCTGGATCTTTTCCGACGTTTTTCAATGGCCTTTTGTTGGATTCCGCCGCGTGGAGGAGCCGAAGGACAATCAACATGCGATAGAATCCTAAATTGCACTCCCTTTGGAGTGGTGAATCCATCTTCCTCTTCTCCTTCTCTCTCGTGTGGGTCAACTTTCCTCAGTTTGAATATTTTACTCAAACATTAAAAGGTTGAAAGAAAAGTTTAATCGGATTCAAATGTTGTTTTTATCTTTTTTGACCATGTGGCAGATTGAATAGTATAATGCTGAGTCTTAGCTTTCGTTGTAAACAATTAAATTTCGGATAAAACGTGATAAATAGTTATGCAATATATAAATCCGAAGAAAGGAATGATTCAACTTTGAATCTACGAAAAGAAAGCGTATGAATTTCAGTTGCTTAATCATATATCTATAATTCGATGGAAGACGAAACAGCTTAGTAAAAATATACTAAGATAAATAATAGTAACAATAATAAATAAACACAAAATCCATGCAAGGCAGTACTAACGAACACACTTATGTATTAGTGAGGATCATATGCGACTTATATATGTGTTCTTGAGAAGGAAGTGTTCAAATCTTGACTGTTGACGGAGGTATGCTTCCTTGGGGTGGACTTTTTACGACGTTGTTAGATGGTCTTTTGTTGGACTTCGCCAAGTCCATCTTCTTCTTTCTCTGGAGCTTGCACCGGAACCTTCACTGTAAACAACTTTCCCGGAGAATCCATGGCCTAAACAACGAAAAGTAACTGGTATGTTAATTACTTCTTTTTTTTTGCAAAAGGTATGATAATTACTTAAAACGTAAAATTAAAACTTTCTTTTCTTCAGAGACAGATGAGAACCTGATTTTCTTGATTTTTCTTAACATATAACTGCAAACTAAATGGTTCCCCCTCTGGAGTGGGGAATCCATCTTCTTTCTCTGGCTTCTTATTGATCGGAGCTTGCACCAGATTCTTCAGTGTAAACAACTTTCCCGGAGAATCCATGGCCTAAACAACGAAAATGTATTGGTATGTTAATTACTTTTTGTTTTTTTGCAAAAGGTATGGTAAAAGTAAAACTTTTATTTTCTTCACAGACAGATGAGAACCTGATTTCCTCGAGTTTTCTTGATAAATGAATGCATACTGAATTTTTCTTCTTTCTCTTCTTTCTCCTGCTTGTTATTGATCGGACTCTTCCCTTTAAGCGACTTTCCCGGAGAATCCATGGCCTAAACAAAGAAAGCGAACTGGTATATGTTAATTACTTGAGTTAAAAGATAAAACTAAAAACTTTCTTCTTCAGAGACAGATGAGAACCTGATTTTCTTGAGAAATAAGCAAAAAAGCAAAGTTTCTTTAAAACTGTATATGACTGAAGAAGCTTTGAAGGAATATATATACCAAAAGAGCTTTGAAGGAATATATATACCAAAAGAGCTTTGACTAGTGGCTATACTTTTCAGCTGAGCTTTGACTAGTGGCTATAACTACTCAATTTCTAGATTCACCAGAAGGTCTTGAGAATATACTTCTTCAGTTTCATATATATCAAATATATTTTCAGCTAAGCTTTGACTAGTGGCTATAGCCTTTTGACTTGTGGCTTATAGCTTATTTTAAGAGTGTGAATAGACAAATAATAATAATGTTCTCTTAGTCCTTTCTTTAACATTCTTTATTTATTGTCTTTAACATTCTTGGGTAACCAAAGTCATCACCGTGTTACTGTAACATGAAGTAATAATATGAAACCAAATGAGCTTAAAAAAGGTTACAAGAACGGGTAACTAGTCATCGACTTGAATAGTGAATCACTCTAAAACGAGCTCAAAGAGGTTACTAATCATCGACTTGAATAGGATTAATATGAAAAAAATCACTAAGATGAATAGTGAATCACTCATAAACACATCAGAAATTTATAACCATCTCTTCTCTCTTACTACATTTTGTACATAGCATTCACCATCTATCCACAGAAAGGCCCCCACAAGCATTTATCTTATTTGTCCACTCTGTAAAGCATTTATCTTATTTGTCCACTCTGTAAAAACAACACTCGGTTTTCGACAACAACAACAACAGAGACTTAGAGAGTTTTGTCGACAAAAACGAAACAAAAAAAATTCAAGATTCCGCGTATGCATTTGTCAAGACGCCAGTTTGTTGGAGGAGCTATTTCATCTTGCGTGAGATCTCAATGTAATTCAAAAGCTTCTAGAGCCTTCCCACTGTCAATAGCTTCCTTTGCTCTCTCCATTGCTACAGTAACATCTTCTGCTCCTTCGCACCCCAATAAATGATCTACAATCCCAGCATTTAGGACGATTATATCATAAGCCGCTCCTTTTTCACCACGCAGCGCTGCCAAATCCGGCTCTATGTGCTTCGACACCTTCTCATTCAATAAAGGTATATCAAGTTCTTTCTCTTTCTCTTTTGTGGGTAACCATTGTCCCCAACAGTGTGAAACATAAGAGGTCTTATCGAACGATCAGTTCAGTTTCTGTTGGCTGAAACCCATAGTTTCTTGCATTCACCTCCAGGTTGAAACTCGGATTACCTAAAACTTGACGCTATTACTTACATGGTACTGCGATTACACCGAAAAATATATAAAATTTACGAATCTTAATGAGAGAAAGAAAAACAATCACAGAGTTAGTATCCTAGAAAATAAATAACATTATAATATGAAATTATTGATGACTGTAATGCATAGGATTCTATTCAGCTCGAAACCGACTATTCAATTTACTTGGACATTACCAACCATGATGTAGACTTCTATTTAGACTTCAAGTAGTTGTAGTTATGCCGTGTGGGTCAACTTTCCTAGTTTGAATATTTTTACTCAGAAAATTCGAGGTTTAAAGAAAAGTTGAATCGGAGTTACATTTAAAAAAAAAAATCTATTTGACCAAATAATTGTTGATTTTGGATGTAAATCCAAAGTTGAAGCATGTGGCAGACTGAATAGTCTTAAGTTGAACATGTTCATGTAAGCAATCAAATTTCTAAAAAAAATGTGACAAATAGTTATACAACATACAATCAAATTTTCCATTCACTTAATACGCCTTAAGATTACAAGTTCAAGTCGTTAGAATATAAAATTAACATGTTCTTGTCCAGGCACCGATAAGATTACGGATCTAAAGACTCATAACGTAGAAGGAGTTCACAGAAACTGTATGAATTTCAATTGCTTCATCATCTTTTATTTTACTAAAAATATACAAAAAAAAATCAAGATAAAATCGTAACTAAAAAATTGGATAAATTCCATGCAAGGCATTAACGAACGTATTAAAAAGCTAAATATGTATTAGTGAGGATCTTATGCGACTTATGTATGTGTTCTTGCGAAGAAAGAGTTCAAATCTTGAACGTTGACGGAGGTAAGCCTCCGTGGGGTCGTCTTTTGTTGGATTCCGCCGCGCACAGGAGCCGGAGGACACTGAAGCAGCGGTGGAATTTTAAATTGTGCCCCCTTTGGAGTGGTGAATCCATCCTCTTCTTCTCCTTCTTTCTCTAGCTTCTTATTGATCGGAGTCTTCACTTTAAGTGTCTTTCCCGAAGAATCCATTGGCGAAGAAAACTGAATAAACAAAAACAACAAGGAAAATAAACCCTTTGACCTAAACTGGTTTGTTAATTACTTTAAACGAAAAAATAAATTCACTCTTCAAGGGAAAATGATAACTGAGTTTCTTGAGTTTTCTAAGAAAAAGGAGGAACAATAAGAAGATTAGCTCACACCAAAAAAAATATATATATAAGAAGATTAGGTTTTAGGGCTTTTTAAGTTTATCTACTTGAAGAAGCTCATGAAGAGAAAATACCAACAAGAAAAAAGAGAGGCAAAGAGTCGTGGAGAATCTGATATCATTTTTAGTTTAATATTATATATAAAGGTAGAATATTTTCCATCTAGAAACTTTATTTTATCAACGATTAAATAACTCTTCGTTAATCCTCATAATGTGAATGAAAAATAAACATGAATCACTATCACGTCCATGTTCATAACATTTTTGATATGAAAAGAATAAGAAAAAAATATTGAGAAGCTTCTCCACTTAATATCTAGATAATTACTCAATTCACCATAAAGAAGAATATACTTCTTCCGTTTCATATATCAAATATATATACTTTCGGCTAAGCTTTTTTTAATTGAAATTAATGTCGTCATTTTATGGATTCAATGAAAAAGTTTATGTAAACTTGAGATTATTTTGTGTGGGTTATCCAATAAATACAAAGTATTTTAAAGAGAATAAGAATGGGTTTTTACAGAGTAAGGAACGGTAGTTATAATAGTATTTTAAGAGTGAATATACAATAATAATGTTATGCGAGTCCTTTTTCAGATTCTTGAGTTAACCAAAGTTGTCACCGTGAAGTCATCATTGAACTTTTTGAAACTAGTCATAATCCCTGGCATTGTCCTCAGATGAAAGACCCCGAAAAAAAGAAACCAAATGAACTCAAAGAGGTTGCAAGAACATGATAATGTTTGTCTGATCGATCATAGAGGGATCGAATACAAACTGTGGGAAAGGATACTGGTCATCTCGAAGAAACCACCTTGTTGCCCACATTGGTGTGGAAAGATATGATCTGAACTTCTTCCATCAATAGCAAAGGATCAAAATCCCATCTACAAAGCAATTTCATAGACCAATGAAACACAAAAAAAAAGGATTATTTTCTTGGAACTGATACAGGGAAGCTCATCTTGCTATATGTTCTGCTGGCACATCTATATGAGCTGAATTCTTGTGAATCACTAAAAACACACACAAACATGAGAAATAAACATTTCTCCTCCAGATTCTGTACATAGCATTCACCAACTATCCACAGAAAAGCCCCCACAAGCATTTTATCTTATGTGTCCACTCTGTAAGAAAACAACACTCAGTTTGCAACACTCCAGACTTGGAGAGTTTAATTTGTCCACAAAAAAAGATTCAAGGGAAAGGTGTATGCAATTCTCTATTCCGTGTATGTCAAGACTCCAAGATTGTTGGGAGGAGCTATTTCATCTTGCGTGAGATCTCAATGTAATTCAAAAGCTTCTTTAGAGCCTTCCCGCTGTCAATAGCTTCCTTTGCTCTCTCCATAGCCACAACCACATCCTCTGCACCGTCACATCCCAATAAATGATCTACAATCCCAGCATTTAGCACGATTCTATCATAAGCAGCTCCTTTCCCACCACGAAGTGCTGCCAGACCAAGCTCTATGTTCTTGGACACCTATCAAATTCAACAAAACTATATCATTATTTTTTTTTGAGTAACCATTGTCCGCAACAAGTGTGAAATAAATATGTTTTAAGAGGTCTAACCGAACGATCAGTTCTTGGAGTCTCTGTTGGCTCAAACCCGTAGTTTCTTGCGTCCACCTCAAGGTTGAAACTCTGACGTGACACCCCTACAATTACAAAAGTTACTCAAGTCATAAGTTGCATGGACCAACAATCTAAACAAGTGACAGCTCTTGATTAGTTGACATAGCAATCTAGAATGGCTAATTCGCCAAAAAAACACTTCCATCACCAATGGAATATAGTAAGACTAAGACTCCATGCCAACTATGGAGTCCCATTGGTTCATATAAAATATCAAAGCAATAGATTCTGCAATGAGACTAGGAACGTTGTTTTAATTAGTTGTTCTTACCGTCAGCTTCTAGAGCGGTTTCTGAACTCAAAGAACGGAAACCAGAACAGTAGTTAACTGGAAACCCTTTTGATGCAGTTGCAGCTCGCACCCTTGTTGTCATTGAGAGTGCCCCTTCTTCTCCCTGCATTTACCAAACGAGAACTCTTGTTTATTCCCTGAAATCTTCACACTGTAAAAACTTAAAAGAAAAGAGAGTTGACCTTAACCACCAAACCAGAATGAACACCTCTTCTTCTCATAAGCATTAGGAGAGGCTCTTCGTAGCCTTCGTGGTAAAACCCCGCCACGATTGATTCCTTCCCTGTCGCCTGCAGTTAAAAGACAGTCCATGAAATGTACGTATAGAGTATACAAGCAGCTTCTCTCAAGTCCTATGGAGCATGTAACGCGGTCACCTCTGATAGATCCCCTTACCCTTACAAACTGCTGAACTTTCTCCGTTGTTGCCAGAGGAGGACGCTTCTTTATATGCTCCCTCATTCCCACTAGCGAATATCTGCAACCACCAAAAAGAAAAAAAAAATAGTACACATTAGCATAGCTCCATGTCTAAAGCTAAACAAAGGAATAACTCAAACAAATATTTATCAGTTATCATACAAAGATGGCCGAGCTTCCCGTAGACTAAGATATGCAAATCCAGCCTTCTCATCCTATAATTTAAAAACTAACAGGGTCATATAGTGATAAGCTGGCTATAGAGCCCTGTGGGACATTAGTTAAAACTATTGTAGGCACCTCGATGAGTTCTTTTGCCTGGTGAACAGACAAGCTTGTTTTTGCTCCCATAAACTTCAGCATTTGCTCCTCAGTCACACCCCCCTGGACCAAAAAGTAAAAACTTATCATCTTTAGGAAACTGAAAGAGATTAATTTTCGTTATTACTACCTTCGGAGGCATCCATTCAACGCCATGGAGCAGTGACGATTCACCATAGCAAGCTCTAACAGTAGCCACAAACAGCGTGCTCCGAAAGAACCGAGTGTTCCCATCATAAGGCTCCCCATAATGTGTCAACGACTTGACATCAGCAACAGAAGCACCCCCTGAAAATTTAGTTAAAACATGTGTTAAACTCAAGTCATAACTTTCATTTGAATAGTCTGGTTTCTTACCAAGCTCGTCATCAAAGGCAAGGCAGTAAGCTTTAAGCTCACGATCCGTCTCTCTATTCATACGCTGACCGATCAAAAACGCCGAAAGCAACGACTCGCTCACTCCAGAGGCTAACCCCCCATCTTCACTTCCAAGCGGCAGAACGTCTCTTAAAACACCCTTGACCTCTTCATACCCAAGATGACCACCTGCCAAAACCTCTCTAAGCGCACCAACCAACCTCATCTCCTTAGATTCATTGCCGACAAAACTTGGCCCAACAGAGTTGCTAGTACCCAAAAGTGAGCCTTCAGGGTCTGCAATGAAGAGCACATCAGGAGGTAGCGCCCGGACCAGGAGCGGCCAGAACACATCCATCGCCCGCTTTTCGCCTTCGCTCCATTGAGTCTCCTCAGGAAATGCGTTTGCACGGATTGTCATCCCAGCAAAGAATGCACCAAGCTGCGCCTTTGAAACTGGCTCTTCTCCTTTTAGTTCCCCTCTAGCTGCATCATAGTGAGAACTAGTAAAGACTCTTTTTTTTCAGTCTAAAATTCTTTTATTCAATATTGTCTGTCAAAGACAGTAACATAAAAGTTGATACGATACATCGTATCAAGAAAAACCAAAACAAGCTCTTCTAGAAACAATCTAAGCCGTTAGAAAATAGAATCTGACAAATACGGCTATAAAAAAAGAGATCGATGATGAAGTCCAAACAGAAATTTGGTTCCATGTTGCCAAATACATTGATATATCCACTCAAGAAACTATACAGAGTCAATCACTAAACAGATTGTTGATTCTGGAAATGAAAAATCTCGGTGTACTAGTAAAGAACCACATGTATGTATGTATTTTAGGATGAGGAAAAATACTTTTATTAGGATAAAGAATATCGAGTTTTGAGGTTAGTATAAATACCGGATCTATTCATTCACATAATCAATAAACAGATATTTTCCTCAATTAGTTTTGTTTTTTTTTAAGTTAATTAGCGTTTGTTCATAACACAAACCAAGAAGCCTAACCAAATCTTCTTTTACATTCTTAATCATAACAAGCTGAAGATATAAAGTTTGAAACTTTAATATAAAGGCCTAAGCTTTCTTGATAACGATTAAGTCAAACATGAATCCGCTGATGCTTCTTTACCTGATCTGAGTATAGTATCAAACACCTTGAAAGCCTGTTCTTCACTGAGGGGTCTTGTCTGAGTAGGTCCGGTGCAAACCCTAGCTTGCGCGTCAAGAACGGTAGGGTTAGCTTTGGGAATCTCCGATCTACGGTAAGTGGAAGAAAGAGCCGGATTCTTGATATCAGACTCCTTGAGCCCAAACTGCTCCATCATTGCAGAGTCCAACACTGCTTTCATCTTCAAACCACCACCGTGAGGGAGGAGCTTCCGCCGCCGCGGATGGCCGTTGAAATCGGTTAAAGGGAACCGGAGGCATGAGGAAGGCAGGGCGTCGGAGTAGGTAGGCCTCTTGATCTGAAGCGACGAGATGGAGAAGGAAGGTTCGGGGCTGAGGAGAGCTTTCATCGGATTGGATTTGTCTGTGTTAGTCTCGGTGTGGGAGTTTCTCAGATTACGGTATGAACCAAAACGTTAAAACTTAACACTACTTTTTATTACATAATTTTAATCAGACTAAAGTTGGTAATTAATTATTTTGCTTTTTTTCTTGCCTTTTAAAGATATGATAAGTCACATTCAAGTTCGCATCTTTGTGACTTTACAGGGAATGTCTCATGTTCTATTTATAATGAACTTGGCAGGTACAACAGAGAGCAAGGCAGATAATCAAGCTGAATACCCCGCCGAGACAACAATCGGTTCTCGAATTTGATTTAAAACAGAACATCCAGGGTAGTGTTTGTTGCTTCTGGGGTTTCTCTCTTTATCCATACTAATTTTTGTGTCCCATAACAAATTTGGCCGGCTGTATTTCCATTGATCCTCCATGCTCCAAAAACTGCATGTAATATCACTCTTTATTCATTTTCACTTTTGAATACTTTTCATTTTAATTGATGTTTTGAAATTAATGCATATAGATTAAGAAGATGCAAAATTTTTACATAAAAATATCATTAACAAAACTAGTTCAATCAATAAAAAAAATCTAATATTATGTAATTGATAACAAATCTCAAGCAATATTAAACTTTTATCCTTTTTTATCAAAAAACTTTTATCTAAGATAACTAAAACATCACTTATTTATTTTTGCAACAAAAATAATTTATTTAACCATCAAATAAATTGAGCTCTGCCTGCGAGATGATGGAACACGAGGCTTATCTACTCCGGTTCTCTTTTATAGGCGAGTCTATGGGCTGCGATTTTGCGGACAAAAAGACGAAAAACTCTTAGACGATTTTCTTTGAACCCACGTTAAGACGGGCTTATTGGGCCTATAGTTTTGTCATTAGTAATTGAAGAACAAAACTTCAATTGTCGACCAATCCTGTGCCAGATCGTCTAGTTCATTTGGTTTGTGGGCTCAGCTCCACCTCTTGGGTTCGATTAAGGCAGAGAGAAGAGAAAGAGTGATGATACTGTGATTAACATGTATATGTCAACTAGGTGTTTTCATGCAGTTAGTAATTTATTGATTTGGCCAACGATGATGCCTCCACTACAACAGAAGAAATGGAAGCATTGACAAAACAACTGACCATGGCTTTTAGAGATGAAAATACTTTCTGGGAACAAAAGAGCAGAGACCAATGGCAGGCTGGTCGAGAAAGAGATCGAAGTGGAGAATGTAGCTGTTCAATACTTTCGAGATCTTTTCTCCACCTCTTTGCCAACACAATTAGACCCCTCTCTTCGGTTTATCTCGGAAAAGGTGTCTAATAACGACAATAGGTTACTCTTCGAGGAACCGTCGGAACGAGAGATCAAGAACGCCCTTTTTGATATAAACCCAGATAAAGCTCCAGGCCCTGATGGTATGACCAGCAAGTTTTTCCAGAAATTCTGGCGAGAGATGCGGCAAGATATTATCAAGCTTGTCCGTGATTTCTTCGTAACTGGTAGCTTTGACCCGCTGTTGAACCAGACCAATATCTGCCTCATCCCAAAGAAGAAGAAGCCACGGGAAATGACTGAATTTAGACCTATTAGTCTATGCAATGTCAGCTATAAGATTATTTCTAAACTCCTCTGCAGAAGACTAAAGAGAATTATTCCACACTTGATATCGGAGACACAATCAGCCTTTGTGGCCAAACGTTTGATTACCGATAATATCCTAATAGCACAAGAAAATTTCCATGCCTTACGGACGAATCAACGATGCCGCGAGGAATTCATGGCAATCAAAACAGATATGAGCAAAGCTTATGATCGCGTGGAATGGAGCTTCTTATCCTCATTGATGCTAAAGATGGGTTTTGATGAAAGACTGGTTGACCTCATCATGTGTTGTGTCACATCTGTCTCATATCAAGTCTTAGTCAATGGGCAACCAAAGGGAAAGATCATACCGAAGAGAGGACTAAGACAAGGAGATCCCTTATCGCCCTTTTTGTTTATCATGTGCACAGAGGCTCTGATCTCACTCTTGAACGGAGCGGAGGGAGAAAATAAAATAACGGGGCTTTTTGTTTATCATGTGCACAGAGGCTCTGATTTCACTCTTGAACGGAGCGGAGGGAGAAAATAAAATAACGGGGCTCCGTGTCTCTCGCGAAAGCCCTAGGATTTCTCACCTCCTTTTTGCCGATGACAGTCTTTTCTTTTGTAAGGCAGATCCAAGCCAATGCAAAGAGATCATAGACACCCTCGAGACTTATGGAAATGCATCAGGACAACGACTAAATGCGTCTAAATCATTGATGTTCTTTGGAAATCGAGTGGAGCATTCCCGCAAACAAGAAATAAAAAATGTCCTAGGCTTCTCCCGTGAAGGCGGGATGGGGATGTACCTTGGATTTCCAGAATTTATTGGCGGATCAAAGATGAAGGTTTTCTCCTACGTACAAGACCGCTTTAATGGACGGATCAACAATTGGTCATCGAGACTTCTCTCTAAAGGGGGAAAAGAAGTACAAATCAAAGCTGTGGCCCAAGCGGTCCCGACTTACGTGATGTCGTGCTACTTACTCCCACAAGGCATTACTAATAGATTGAGGAGTACCACATCAAACTTCTGGTGGAGTTCCAACCAGAACAGCAGAGGCTTACATTGGATAGCATGGGATGAAATCTGTACCCCTAAAGATTTAGGGGGACTAGGTTTTCGCGATCTCCATGATTTCAACATAGCGCTTCTTGCTAAACAACTATGGAGACTGATCCATTACCCAGACTCTTTGCTAGCGCGAGTTCTTAAAGGGAGATATTACAGACATACCTCTCCACTGGATGACCACCAGTCATACTCACCATCCTATGGATGGCGTAGTATCATGGCAGCAAAACCCCTTCTCACACTAGGACTACGGAAGACGATCGGCACGGGTGGAGACACAAGGGCCTGGTCAGAACCTTGGATCCCAGATACAGTTGCCCGAGCACCTAAACCTGCGGATCATATAGTGTACAGACTCCCCCAGCTTCCTGTTCAGTCCTTTATTAGGAATGATACCAAGGAGTGGGATACACAACTTCTACGAGATTTTTTCATCCTGATGATATAACTCTGATACTAGGACTGAAACCCTCACCCTCGGGTGCTCCGGATGGATTTATTTGGAACCACACAAAATCAGGGGTATACTCCGTCAAAACAGGCTATGACCTTATACGGTCACACAAGTCAAGTCATTCACGAGAAGGTGCTTCGGAACCGAGTATCACAGGCCTTCAGAGCCATGCATGGAAGATCCAGGCCCCCAACAAAATGAAGCATTTTTTGTGGCAAGCAGTCTCCGGTTGTGTGGCAACGGCCGAAAGACTCATGTATAGACACCTGGGCACCGATAGGAGTTGTCCTAGATTTGCTGGCCCAGTGGAGTCGATTAATCATCTTCTATTTGAATGCCCCCCCGCCCTTCAGGTTTGGGCTTTATCGGACTATCCGTCCCTTCCGGGTTACTTCCCGAGTACATCTATCTATCAAAACATGAACTTCCTTTTCTGGAAGCGAAAAGAGGTGGCTCCGTCGAGTCCACAATTCGATATTTTCCCTTGGATCTGCTGGTTCATTTGGAAAGCTAGAAACGATAAGTTATTCAATGGGAAAGATGTTTCACCCATGGATACCCTTCGTCATGCCTCCAATGAGGCTGAATGTTGGAAAAAAGCTAATGAAAAGGAGGAAGAGGAGGATGGCCGTGACGACCCGCTATCCTCGGAAACTATGATGTTGCCTCCTTGGATATCCCGAATCCCTACCTGCCAAATTGATGCTTCATGGATCAACAATGGCAGGGTCAGTGGTTTAGGGTGGTGTTTCAAGGATGGTACGGACCGAGAACACTTCGGATTACGGGCATGCCACAGGAGTCTTTCTGCCCTTCAGGCAGAGATGGAAAGCTTACTATGGGCTGCCTCGTGCCTGCGCGATATGAGGATATCATCGGTGCGCTTTGAGACGGACTGCATGGATCTAGTGGAGATGACGGCTAACCCGATGGACTGGCCAGCCTTTGCGACAGACTTAGACGAACTTCGGAAGCTACAAGAGAGCTTTGAGGATGTGAGTATCTCTCATATTCCGAGGAGTCGTAACGGACGCGCAGATGCTTTGGCGAAGAATGCACGGTCCAGAGGCTACTTTTTTTCCCACATAAATCAGACCCAGGCAGACGGAGATGCTCTTAGGAGGATCGTCTCGCCTGCTCTCCAATTGATTTAGTTTTTAGTTGGGTAGACGACAAAAAAAAAAAAAATGCAGTTAGTAATTTTTTAAACTTAGCTTATATTTAAAAATAAATTTTATTAAATATTATAGTTTTTACTATTTTCTTACTAATATTTGATTTATATTAAATCAATTTGTATAAATTAATAAAAATAATATAAAATTGTATAATTATCAAAAATTTAGCCTAAACAATATTTATAAAATTTGTTGATATATAAGAAACTAATGATCTTACGATTAGATATTTAAATTTAAAAAAAAATTGTAGAAATTTTTTAAAGTTTTAGTAATACAATCAAAAGTAATAATATTTTGAAATTTAAAATGTTATATATGAATATATTTATTTTATAGATAATGTATGAGTTATTACCATATTTTAAAAAAATTTACCAAAAAGAAATATCAATATTAAATGTAATATATGAATTATTACCATATTCTAATAAGTTTGCCAAAAATATAAATCAAGATTAAATGAAATTATCCATGTTATATTTTTCTGGAAACTATGTCATCAATTTCAGTAGTCATATCATATTTGTTTTGTGAAATTGATTGTAGAAAGGACTTGTGGTAAAATCACTTCACAAATATAGTCATATTTGTTTTGTGAAATTGATTGTAGAAAAGACTTGTGGTAAAATCACTTCGCAAATATAGTCTGTATCTTAATTAAGGTATTCTAAGGTACCTTTCTTTTTATATTCTTATTTAGTTTTCTTTTTTCGTCAGGTCATCTAGTATATTTAATAAAATCCAAAACATGATACAATATTTGTTATGTGATATAACTGACAAGTAAATTTCTTATAGATCATTAAAATTTCGTATACTTTGATACTTTCAGTATTTTTTGGATTGTCTCTTCTTTTCCCTCTGTGACACATAATCAATCTTTTAACCTTATAAAACTTTCAGTAGTATGCTATTCAAATATTTAAATAAACTGAAAGCATTTATATATTTCACATATAAAAAAGCCCACATATATTTTGACAGACACCGGGAGAGAGAACCTTTTATTGTTTGAGACTTATTGTTTCTACATATATGTAGACGACTAGGGTAAGAGCTAGACATACTAAAGAGTACTTAATTATAATAGTAGACTCTAATTATAAAGGCTTTTTATAAACCTTTAACCATTAGACTTTTATATGCGCTTATTATTTTAAAGGTCAATGCTTTTAATGAGCTTCATGTTGGCGAGTCTCTCGAGAAACACATTGAAAACATCTTCACGACTCAGCATACTGACTCGGACATGCTTCTTGTCAGAACCACAGCGTTCTCCTGCCCTGCTCATAACCTTCTGTCTCCTCAAATCGTTAACCAGATCCGTCTCTTCCTTCGTCCCCAGCCACGCAAACGCTTGTGGTTAGCACATGAAAAACACCAACCGTTACGTCTTATTCAATTCACAAAAATCCAAAAGTTACAATAACATAAAACATGTGTCGTCTAGTATTAGTTACCAGGGTAAGATTCGAGTGTCTTGCCAAAAAAGTTGCAATAGCCTTCGGGGTACTTAGGAAGAGTGAAATCACTTTCCTTCACCACTTCACGAAGCCCCTCCCACCTGTTCTTCATCATCTCACGACCGTACTCGAAGAAGTTCTCCGTTTCGCTCGCACAAGTCTCCTTGAGAACTTTGAGAATCTTGGCGGTTCGTACCTGTGACTCCTTAGACACACCAATAGAGTTCACTATGATATACTCAACCATCTTCTTTGCCACCTCCTTGTCCTTCACCAGTGCCCACCTTCACCATCCAAACAAACCAAACCCATTAATTAGTTTTAATGATTAATTAGGTTTAAATTCAGTAAACATGCGTTTTAGTCCAATGCATGTAATTAACTTATTATGAAAGAAGGAAGGAACCTAATGCATAACCCAATATGAATATCTTACCCGATGCGGGACCCAGCGTGGCCTGTGATCTTGGAGAAAGTGAAGAGCATGATGTCATGGTCTTGACAGCGAGTGATGGGAGTGTAGTGGGGCCAGTAATAAGCAAAGTCATGGATCACTTTAGCTTCGTCGTCGTCTGGACGGTTCACCACAGTCTCTCTGATAGTGCCGTCTGGGTTATTGGGTGACGTCACCAGCTCGATGAACGGACCCTTCTTATTGAAACGCCACGCGTCTCCTTCCCACTTGTACATACCCGACCGAACATATGTTGTCTCCTCCACATACGTCTGTTTAAAAAATAAAGTTGTAAACATTTTTTATATTCCAAAGAATGAAATTATTTAAGAGAAGAAGAATGGTTTTTGGTAAATGCGAAAGAAAAAAGTGGGGACATGAGCATGTTACTGATGTCTTTGCACATGAATCCATAAACATGCAGTATGTAAGAAGGAAACATATTTTTGTAAATTGTTAAATCAAAAAGAATGGTGGATGTGAGGTGTTGTGTTCGATAAACATGTCTGTCACTGTGTCTTTTAGATCTCCAATCTTTGATATTGTAAACAAGACCCCCTGAGTTTCAAAAAAAAAAAAAAAAAAAAAAAAATCTTCCCATCAAATCAACTTTTTAATTAAAAACGACTTCTGATTAAAAAAAAATTAGCATTTTATATAAAATTAGAATAAAAACCTAGAATAAGACGTAGTAACGTTGCGAATGAATATTCTTCAAATTTTTATTATATTATGCTTCGATAGTTTTTTCTAAAATGTCATTTATATAATACTATATGTCATCCTAAACAAGTAAAAATAAATAAAACAATGGTTTTTTTTGTCGGGTTTACATTTGGCTAGGCAGTTTTAAATAGATAAACCCAAATCAACACCAGAAAAAACAGTCAAAATATGTTTATATATTTTGTATTTACGTTTAGATTTAGTTTATTTATTTAGAGGTTTTAAGAAACTACTTCTATCTGATATCCAGCAGGTACAAATGTTTATTTTTTTTAATAAACTTAATTTAATTAAACAAAGCACCCAATATAGATCTGGACTTGATCCAAAACCCTACTCGAATTAAAAAATAATCCATCACAGATTCAGAGTAGTGGTTTTGTAGCTAAAAAATCGGTTTATTAGTTGTTAATCGGTTTTATTAGTTTTTAAAATATATGTCAACGCAAAAAGGAATGAATTAAAACAAAATTAAAAAAGGAAAAAGATACGAGGAGAACAACGATGAGAGTTTAGTTTAGTGGTGGGGGCGGGGGCTTACGGAGTAATAAGGAGCCGCGGCGACGACACTGACAGGTTCGGTCCCACCAGCAAGCAAAGATAATGCGTGGACGGCCGCTTGACAAAGCTGCGTCGAACCGGTCCCGACCACGATGTAACGATCCTCGGTTGCTGCGTTTCCGACGGCACCGTGCAACTCTTTGATCGCTTCGGCTAGTTCCGGTTCAAGGAACCAACACAGGTTGTTCACGTCGCTGAAATAGCTCATTAGATCACAACCACGTATCGTCACCGTACATCTGTCACCAATCTTCCTCCAGTATTCTTCGTACGCCGTTGGATCTCCACTGCAACAATTTTTATTTTAAAAAAACATGAGAAACTGATTTTCTTTTTTGGAGCCGATGGTTATGCAATGCGGTTAAGGAAATTTGTGATATTAAAAAGAAAGACGTACTGATCAAGGTTGATGATGGAGTCAGACATGGCGATGCTCTTCGTGTTCTCCACTTTCACCATCTTCTTCTTCTTCTTGGTTTTGCTCTTATGTTTTGTTAGTGTGTAATGATTAGAGAATAGTGTAGGGCTGAGTGTATTTATAGGAGGAAAGCGATTTCTTATTTTATTGTTAGCCTTTCTTCTAAGGGTGATGTATTCTGGTTTTAAATGGGAAATATCTTTATTAAAAATTATGACTTATTATTGTATTCACCTCTACGTTCACCAACCAATAAAATTGTGTTATTTTATATTCGACATCTTTTAAAAAAGGAAATAAAATATTGTCAAATTATATTATCTTTTTAAAATTAAAAGATAAAAAGAAATAAATAAAAAATAATAGTAATTACAAAAAAAATATTTTTAATGTCGTCAACAAAACATTAAACCCTAAATCCTAATCCCTAAACCCTAAACCCTAAATCCTAAATCCTAAACCCTTGGATAAACCCTAAACTCTATGATAAATCTTAAACTCTAAATCAAAATCACTCAAGAGCTTAGGGTTTAGAGTTTTAGGGTTAAGTGTTTTTATTTAGAATTTAGGATTTATCGAAGGATTTAGGGTTTACCCAAGGGTTTAGAGTTTACCCAAGGGTATAGGGTTTACCCAAGGATTTAGGGTTTACTCAAGGACTTAGAGTTTAGGGATTCGGATTTAGGGTTTAGTGTTTTGCCGACGACGTTAAAAAAGATTTTTTTTTATTTTTTTTTCTGTAATTACTATTTTTTTTTTACTTTTTTTTTTAAAACATAATATAATTTGACAATATTTTTTTTCCTTTTTAAAAAGATATCGAATTTGAAATAATGAAATCCTATTGGTTGGTGAACCCAGAGAATAACTCAAAAATTATTTACTTTCTAGAGTCAATAATATGACACTTATTGGAAAATCAATTTAATTAATATTCAGTTTACAGCAACAACAAAACAAAAAGCTAGAGCACCAATATATAGTAAGAAATATAATACAAACGTAACAATAAGTTGAATATATAGTGTGTAATGATTAGAGAATAGTGTAGGGCTGAGTGTATTTATAGGAGGAAAGCGATTTCTTATTTTATTGTTAGCCTTTCTTCTAAGGGTGATGTATTCTGGTTTTAAATGGGAAATATCTTTATTAAAAATTATGACTTATTATTGTATTCACCTCTACGTTCACCAACCAATAAAATTGTGTTATTTTATATTCGACATCTTTTAAAAAAGGAAATAAAATATTGTCAAATTATATTATCTTTTTAAAATTAAAAGATAAAAAGAAATAAATAAAAAATAATAGTAATTACAAAAAAAATATTTTTAATGTCGTCAACAAAACATTAAACCCTAAATCCTAATCCCTAAACCCTAAACCCTAAATCCTAAATCCTAAACCCTTGGATAAACCCTAAACTCTATGATAAATCTTAAACTCTAAATCAAAATCACTCAAGAGCTTAGGGTTTAGAGTTTTAGGGTTAAGTGTTTTTATTTAGAATTTAGGATTTATCGAAGGATTTAGGGTTTACCCAAGGGTTTAGAGTTTACCCAAGGGTATAGGGTTTACCCAAGGATTTAGGGTTTACTCAAGGACTTAGAGTTTAGGGATTCGGATTTAGGGTTTAGTGTTTTGCCGACGACGTTAAAAAAGATTTTTTTTTATTTTTTTTTCTGTAATTACTATTTTTTTTTTACTTTTTTTTTTAAAACATAATATAATTTGACAATATTTTTTTTCCTTTTTAAAAAGATATCGAATTTGAAATAATGAAATCCTATTGGTTGGTGAACCCAGAGAATAACTCAAAAATTATTTACTTTCTAGAGTCAATAATATGACACTTATTGGAAAATCAATTTAATTAATATTCAGTTTACAGCAACAACAAAACAAAAAGCTAGAGCACCAATATATAGTAAGAAATATAATACAAACGTAACAATAAGTTGAATATATATATTCGAAGAAATATATTTTTTATACGTAGTAGTTGAATATATATTTGAATCAATATATATTTCATCAATACTGAGTATATATTATTTTTCATATGTATTAGTTGACTATATATATATATATATATATTTCATATGTATTAGTCGAACATGGATGCGGAATTATCAGTTTTGTTTGCAAAATCAGTATAAGTCTCTGTATTTTGATGACAAAACAAAAAATTGAATATATATTTGAATTAATATTTTTCATCGATAACATGTATGAGTGCTATGTTAAATATTTTAATAATTATTATAAAACTATAAAAATATAAATTTGATAATATAAATAGTTATCATAGACAAACATAAAGAGTAACATTCAATTACTTACTGTGTTACGTTCACATTATTTTTCATGATGGTTAATTACATTAATAACTTTAATGAATTAATATTGTTATGTAATTGCCATTATAAAAATTTCCATTTTAGTTTCTTATTAATAATTATGTTTTAAATAACAAAGATAAAAATATCTATATATCTTTCAAAGGTTATTTGTGATGTTTTCTATATGGATGTTTTTTATGAACCATTATTATGTTTTTCTTTTCAAAAGTCAGTAATATATGTATACTGGATTAATAAGATTAAGTTTAACAAATGATTATTTTTAAAAAATGTCATTTAAAAATATGTATATAAAAATTACACTAAAAAAATATTTTATCCTTTATTTATTTTTAATAAGCATGAAATCTTTTTTACAAAATATTTTTACGGACTAAAAATATTTACTATTTTCAAAATAAAAGTTACTAATTATTTAATTTTAAAGTGCAAAATAAATATTTTGATAAGTTAGTTTCTTACATGTCACGCTCACGTTAATTATCATGATGGTTAATTATGTCGATAACTTTAATTAATTAATATTATTATGTATTTTATTTATCAAAATTTATATTTTAAATTCTTATTAATAATTTTTTCTTAAAAAAAAGAAGAAAATATCTATATATTTCAAAGGTGATTTGGGATCTTTATGAACCATTATTGCATTATTTGTTTCAAAACTTAGTAATATATGTATACTAGATTAATAAGATTAAGTTTAACAAGTAATTAATTTTTTTTAAAATATTTTTTTTCAATATGTATATAATAAAATATACTAAACAAATATATATTATTTATTTTCAATAAGTATGAGATCTTTATTTTCAAAATAGTTTTATGGAAAAAATATTTACTATTTAAAAAAATAAGAAAATACTAATTATTAAAATTAAGTGTGGAATAAATATTTTTTATTTTTTTATTGTAATATTAGCTTTTGACAACTTATATCAAATTTTATAGAATTTTATAAATAAATATTTACATATGTAAGATGAGTAACCAAACTAAATTAAAATAATGTAATTGTTCAAATTTTAGCCAAACTAGAACAAAAATGGAACAAAAATAACAGTTAGTTTAATTTAGAAGAGTTGTTTGAACTAATATGTTTTAAAATAATTAAACAAATTGGTCTGAATTATTATAACTTAAATTATATGTCAAATTAAGCTAATACAATTCAAAAAATTCTATTTAATTTTTATATATATATATTATAAACCATCTTATATTTTATAAGCAAAACATTAATAAATTATTATTATTTATTTATAAATATTTAAATATGTGTATTAATTTTTAGAAAATAATATTATTTGAATATATTTTAAATATATTTATAAGCGAATAGGATGAATCAAACTAAATATATTTAAAAGAATTTTATTTTAATATATTTAAAACTAAAATAAATTATGATTCAATTGAAAAATAGAATATTGTAATATAACAGGGAATTAAACTGATATAGATTGTTATAAATGAAATTGCATATTTAATTAAGATAAAAACATAATTTTATTTAAATAAATATTATATTTACTTTTCATACATATAGATTATAAAATGATTTAAAATTTATCAACAAGTGGAAACGAAATATTAACTAATAAAAATTTAATTATTTTGTAAATATTTATATATATGCATGAGCACGAGAAAGTCATTCTAGTGGTAGTTTAGTTTTGGTGAAAACAATAAAAAATATACATCTAATATCTTGTAACAAATTGTGCAAATATAAATGAAACGATGAAATTAACTTTGCTGGATGATTTAAATTACGAAACAAACTCTGTATTATCAAGGTCTCCAAGATAAATACTTTAAAATCGGATTTCTTGTCCGATTATATTGTACTTATAATTTAATAGATACTGAAGACGGAGAAGTATTTTATCATTTCGATCTCTAGTAAACAAAACATTAATCAGAATGATAGAAACATAATCTTCCATCTCAATATGGAACGATTCAGGAATTTCAATCTCTCACCCGAGATCATCAATTTGTAAATTCTATCATTATTATACTTTTGTCAGATTAGTCAACTAATTGGTATAGCAACAAGAACATATAATTCTCAGTTGGTTAATGCAATTATTGTGTCAGAATATGTTATACTTAGCTTAAATATGTCAATTAGATACAATTTATCATCACACACTTACGGATGATAATTTATTGAAGATAACATGGGAAGCAAGATGTGTATCTTGCGAATCAACTATTGTAAACCGTTAAGAATATAAAGTTAAGCCCGTAGAGTCTTTCAAGCCCAAACCCAAAAGTATCGTATGAATTTTATTCTGATAAAGGTAAGTTGATCTAGATATATATCATAATTAGATAAGTTCTAATTCTATAAGAAATGTGTTTATGTCTTGTGCATATATGTACAACTTCATGTAAATTCATCAAATAGAAACACAATATTACAACACAATAATACTCTTACTATATAATCGTACATGATATCAAAAACTCATTTTTGACCCAAGTTTAGTGTTATCGGTATTAAAGTGAGATTCAGTTTGAAATGAGACGATAAAACCATCATATCAAGGGGACGTGCTGAGATCCCATATCGAAAGTTTAAACATATATGGTTTGGACCATTCCGCTTACATCCAATTGGTTTTAAGTAGAAATCCATGATACGCTCAAATTTAACATGGTATCAGAGTCTCATTTGTTGATCCAAGTACGGTGGCCAAAAAGGTTTATTATCAGTCCTAAAATGGGACACAAATCAAATATAAACCACATCTCGAGAGGATGTTTTGAAATCTCACCCCCAAAAGTTTACAGAGACCAACACTATTATATAATCTACTTCAGTCAATCCGCTTATGACCACTTGGGTTTAAGTTGGAAACCCAAAAACATAACAAGATATCATGGCTATATACAACTTCATGTTATCCACCAAATAACAACACAATAATATAAACACAATAGTATTCTTACTCTCTAATACGACATAATTAAAAAATCTATAAATATACAGTTAAGTCAGGATATCGTATCGAAAATAATTTCCTTTTAATTTGTAACTACTCAATATGTGGCCCAGGAGGTGATAATTTTACATGCTTTCTTATGGAAATTCAAATGACCCCATTTTGTTTGGTAAATTATTTGACATGTTTATTGGTACCTCAATTCTGAAAAACAAATTGTGATATACAATACGATGATCGTGGAATGGACGGAGAATTACTAAACAATGTATTTTTTTTTTAATTTTCATTGGCACTCCAAACATTGACTCTTTACCAGTTTCGTCTAACATATGTGTGTGTTTATATGTCATTAATTTTTTTCATAAATGGATTATTTATTCAAGAGTGTACTTTCGGAAAGCCGTGGTTTTTGGGCTAGGATGGTATAGCAGTCAAGAAGGATAAGATGTCTGGATGAGGTGAAAAATATACTAAGTAAAAGTAATCTCTCACTGTTCCATGCTGAGCTAGAAACACTAATGTGAACAATAAAGGGTGTGATTGCATTACGATATACAAAGATAATTTTTGCAATACTGCTTGAAAATGGTAAAAATGATGTCTTAACCAATAGGTTGGCCAATGTTCTCAATCCATTTAGAGGAGATTCACCGATGTAAAGAGTTTTCCAATAATGTGTTATCGCTCTAGTCTATCGTACAATCAATACAAATACAGATAAAATAATATAGTGTGCTCAAACATAACCGTCTTATTTTGTTTTGTAAGAATTTATCACAAATATGTAGTTTGAATCATAATAAAATTTGAATGATGTTGTTGACAACATATTTTTATCATAAACAAATACAATATTTAATTGGCAATTGTAAAACCAACACATGAGACCATTATGATTAATAACTCTATGTAATGTGTATATATATAATTATATATTTTCAAGGTTCCAAATTAAAAATAAAAATTATTATAGAAATTATGAAAAATAAATTATTTAATACACCAAAATATGTACATATACTAAATACAATTAAAAACTGAATTGCGAAATTATTATACTAACAAAGTCTTGCTAAAAGATTACTGAATCCATTTTTTTCTTGTGAGCCTCTGATGAAATTTTTTGTGTGTGGTTATGTTAAGTTTATAGAATTTCAAAATTTTATATTGCATTACAAAACCCAATAATTTTACTGATAAATTTAAATAGTTTATAACTTTGTATCAAATATTTTGCATCATTTTCATTCTCTAAAAAAAATGTTTGATTTTCTTTTAACCAATCCCAAAAGAAAACAAATATTTTTTGGTTAGTAGATTATTTTACACAAATATATTCATGTTAATTTTTTTCCAAAAATGCTATTGATAACTCCAAATATAAAAATGGACACACTTCGAGGATATATTGTAATCCAGTAAAAAACTACCAACAAAGAGAACCATCTTCTTAGGCAATTGATTGAAATCTCAAAATATGATTGAAGATATGCATCCTCAAATAATCGACATAATTTATATAACAAGACGGTGTAGCAACTACGAGAAGCAGATATCATATTTTTCCCATATATGAGAAGTTCATATTATGAAATTGCCGATAAAGGTATATGAATTGGTAATCGTCATGAATCTGTTTTACATCTGAGAAATAGATTGACTTCAATGATGAAGAAACATATTAAGATGATAAATGATAAAATATCAAAAATACCCGTCATCCAAGATGGCTGTAGAGCTTCTTTATCAATCATATAAGATTTCTTTCATTTCTTCATTTTGTTTTTTTTACAGACCTAAACCAGATCTTCCTTATCGAGATACAACTTTATAAATTTAAATAAATTTGGAAACTGTATGAGTAAAAGAACGATGAGGAAGACGAGATAAATATATGGAGTTCCTCTTAGTTAGAGACGAGAACAACAAGAATACCTAAACTATTGCTTCCATATATGTGTATCGTAGGTCACTATATATATATATAGCATTTTAATGTGACATACATATTTTGTGTAGTAGACATATCTAAGAGGTTTCTTGTTTATTTGTGACGGTAAATTAACGAAAAAAGATTGTCAGCTACCGAAACAAAATATCACTATATTTCCACACATCTAGAAAAAATAATTTATTGAAAATTACACAATTTCTATGGGTCACATAAAAACATCAAAGAATTATATGCATTATGTTGCTAATACCATTAACATCATTCTGATAGTTTAAAAGGTGTGTTGGACATGGAATCCATTGACTTGTAATCAATTTTTTGACATACTTTCCCATATATTGGTTATATAACATTGCATTTGAATGTCTAATCTATCTATTTCTTTTGTTTTTTTTTTCGATATTTCATATGTGTCATGGTATGTTCTTTGAAATTTGGTTGATAAATTTCTTATCTGCTAGATTTCAAATTCCATATATTTTCTAGCTATCGAAATGATGTTGATAATGATAGCAACATAACATATAGTAAATGGATGTTGTTAGTGATTTATATAATTCACATAATTATAAGAACATTAGTTTTTTCTAGAAATGTGGCTCGTTCATGTTGTTGACAATCTTTTCTTTTTGCTAGATTTATTGTGTTTGGTGATAGATAAAATTATGTTAGATGTATTTCCACTGGCGATAGTCTTTTCCACAGTATATATATCATAGTTAACTTATTTGTTAATATGGTGGTATATTTAAAGTAGTAGACATGCATCCTTTATAAAATTGATAGTGATTTATACTTTTACATATAATGATGATAAACTTTTTATTTTACATATAAACGATGATAAACTTATATGTTTTCGTCAAATGATGATAAATTTCTATATGTATATATAATGAAGATGGGTTTGTATGTTAATTTGTATACATACAATAATTTTAATGCAAATATTGTAACATCTAATAGATAAAAAATATATCATTATCAATATAAAAATTTAATATCATAAAACGCATATACTTTGTAAAAAAAATATATCACTAATAATAAGTTATCTTTGCATATTATAAATGATTTTATTGTAACATCTAAAAGATCAAAATGTCTATCATGATATTAATTTCAAACGCCAACTGCAAATGTTAATCCCAAATATAAGCCACTAACATTGGTCCCATAAGAACATATATTTTGCAGCCTAATTTTCATACAATTAGGATATAAACCAAAACAAATCTTAATGTTTATTTTCTTTTGCTAAAAGGTAAATATTAGAACAATAAAACTAAGATAAATAACTATGTCTATTGCACAATATATTTGTAGAAGAGAAATTTTCTATGATAGCAATTTTTAAGTTTTTGTCACAAAAATATCTCTCAATGAAGAAAATGACCAAAATAAGTTTTATTTAAGGGTAAAAGGGTTAATTAATATAGACTTAGAGTTTAGAGTTAAGTGGTGGAGTTTTGGGGATAGGGTTTCAAATTTTAAAAAATAAAAATAAAAAATTTCAAAATAAAAAAAAGTTATTTTGGTCATTTTCTTTCTTGAGAGCTATTTTTGTGACAAAAACTTAAAAATGGCTATTTGAGATAATTGCCTTTTGTAGAATGGCTAAATTTTAATAGAATATACAATTAGAACAATAAAACTAAGATAAATATACCAAATCTGATGTTTTATTTATTTATAGAACTAATTAATTGTATATTAGATTCTGTGCAATATAATTTTGAAGATAAAATTATTCTCAATATCTTCAGAATTATACTCAATAGTGTATTGTAGAATGATTTTATAAATGTTTAAAGTAGACTTTGTGAGCAGTATTTGAGTTATTTATCTTAATTTTATTGTTCTAATATATATATATATATAATATTCTATTAAAATTTAGAACTAATCTTATGTTTACGTGGTATTTAAAAGGAATACCAGTTAAATTATCCTTAAACATTTCATTAAAGTTACTTTGGCAAACAATAATAAAGAACACTAAATACATTATTATTATGTCTAGCAGTCTAATATTTCAAACCGGTTATATACACTGGCGGAGCTAGGTGAGGAGTGGGTGGGGCAGATGCCCCCCATGTTTATTATTTTTTGCTAATTTTTATATAATTTTTAGTAATATTTCTAATGAAAATTTGAATTTGTAACTATATTACTAGTGTTTTAAAATTTTGTCTCGGGTGAAAACTATTCCTAGATCCGACATTGGTTATATATATTGGCAACTCAGTGGCAAGAAATACACATTTTCACTCACGTGTTCGAGAATTTGTTTTCCATCTCATACATTTCATTAACATCGGATGAAGTTATATGTTTAATTTAACTATTATGAAACCAGTTTAGATTTTATATTCAACAATTATCTTCTTTTTTAATTACTTTTTGACACTTCTCGTGCCGTGGTATGGTGATATTTGGAAGCTATACGCACGTCCCAACCAAGACTGGAGTTTTGGCCGTGGACGAACGCATAACCATGTAATTAGTAGGCATAGAATCAGCTAAGAAACTGGCATACCAAGAAAAATGTTTCATCGTTCTCGGGTCGTTCTATTTTCTGGATATTACGGATAATTATCTTACATATAGGGTTTCATTATTATGTATAATCGTAAATGCCATGTTATAAATTTTGACAATGACATAGTTTCATGAATCTTTAATAAACTGTTTTTATAATTAGCTAAGTTTATAATATTTAATAACCATACATTTTAATAACATAGTTTTTATATAATCTATAATAAACCATAAAGCAATATATATATTTGATTTCCTGTTAATTTTCTATGTATGTATAATATTCATAATAATTAAATCAGATCCTCCTGATAAAATGTATGGTATTAGATAAGAACTTTGAAAACAAATTTCCATAATAATTATAAAAATAAATTGAAACAAGAAATATATGGAATTATATATCTTTAACCATTAAAAAAATCTTTGACCATCTTATTCCATAACAATCAAATCTAATAATAAAAACTTTAGACAATTTTTTTTTTTGGAAACTCACCTAGCATTAGAATTTAAAATTTTCTAATTTGTTTATGTATTCGTATTTTTATTATTACAGAAAATTTATTTATCATTTGTGTATTCGTTATTTTAGTTTTTAATATAAATTTCCTATATTTTGATTAGATATCGAATAATATATATATGGCATCTAAAAATATTTACTCAGATTTAATGGAAATATTTACAATGGAAAATGAAAGAAAATTGTGAAAGAAAGACTTCGACTTTCCACTTATAACTTATATTATGCAAACAAAAAGAATAAAAAAATATTTTTAAAGATATAAATTATCACTTGAACTACATTATATATAATATCAAAAATTTTATATAAAAAATCAATTATAGGTTATATTAGTTTAAATTTTTAATAAAAGTGAAAAGAAAACTTACACAAACGTGTGGATCCAAATCTAGTGTTTTTTTTTAATAAATAACAGATGTTGATGGTTTTAATCAAAATGCATGAATTTGAAACTATATTAATAATCTCGACGATCAAAAATATAAAAGACTATGTTACTTGTCTGATGAGCTATCCAAGTGAAAAAAACATTTGTGACTACTATGATGACAAAATTCAATTATTATTTTGGATACAGGAAATATTTCTGGATTGTCTGAAAATATGAATTAACATAAATATATATTTTATAGAAGTTTTATAAAACTGATATCTTAATATTATCTTATTATACTTTACTAATTCTTGCAATGGATTAATTCATAACCCACATATTTTATTATTTTATGTTTGGTAATTTACAGAATATTAATTTACATTGATTATACTACATTTACATTATTTTGTGTTTATTAATTTACTAAATAGTAGTATTAATTTACAATGATTATAGTACATTCACATTACAGTTATAGTCAAACTGGGAAAGATAAATTTTATTCAATCCGTAAAAGTATCAATAAAATTATAGTAGAACTTTCATTTTTGTTTTTAAATAAATCATGATAATTTTTAGGTCCTTTTTGAAAGCTGTAACGTTTACTTCACTAAAATAGGAGTATAAATTTTCATATTGCAACAAACTATAAAACTTTCCGATTTTATTTTTATACTCGGAATTTTAATTTCAAAATCAGCTTCATTTATTGCGAGTGGGCGTGGCAAAATCTTGTAGGATTCTCTCTTTAATTTCGTTGGTTTATTCTTTCGTATACATTGAATGAACACCAAAGAAGAAAGTTCAAGGGCAGTTAATGCTTTCAAATTTCTAACGCCATTTTACCTCTTGGCTTCTTGCAAACCACATTACTCCCATGCTTCTTGTAGACCACAGTACTGTCATTTACCTGTACGTAACCGATGCATGCATAATATTTCATATTTTTCTACATAATGACACATTGACACGTGGTTTTGAGCGTTTTTGAATTGTAGAACTGCTCCATTTGTCCATTACCTCGATATACTCCCTTGTAAAAGCTACTTTCATATTTAAAACCTCATATTAGTTATCGAAACGTAAATGTTGGATGTCAGCTATCTAGAGTAACCGATGCATGGCATTTCATATTTTTTCTAAATATTGGATGCTGGATGAGCAATTGACATGTGGACCTGTGGTTACGCTCCATTTGTACATAACCTCGACATCTATAAGCTGAGATTTATGCTTAAGATTTCAACGTCATTTTTGGGTCCATTTGTTAAATTTTCAAACGTCATTTTACTTCTTGGCTTCTTGCACATCATAGTACTTTGATAAATCCTCAACACATAGTGAATACATGATTCACCGTAAAAACATTTTTTTTTAAGAAAGGACTTTGCATACATAAAATGGCTTAGAAGGCAGTTATTTTTTGGGCTTGTCCCATTACATCAAGTTAATAATTAAACATTAGGATGGACCTGACCCAATTTGAACTACAAATGAACACAATTACAGATAGAGAAATTGAAGAGGTGATTGTCTGATCGGTGATTATTGCGAGAGGAAAGAGATCATGCTTAGTCATTGAGCCAAATTTGAATCATCTTGGAGGAGAGAGATGGGTTACAGAGCGGAAGCTCAAGATATGATTTCTGATGAGAACATCTGCTCAATTCCACTGGATGAATTGAGAAGGCAGATTCATACCACGGAGACAATCGAAGATGAAGTCCCAATTGACTGTATCAAAAGATTTGACAAAATATCTACTTTAATGGTAATTCTACTTGGACCTTTATTCCGATGATAACCATGAACTATCTCTGATGCTAGGATTGTATTTTCCACTAATAGACGACCTTTAACAAAATCTATTTGGTTTGGAAGTAGATGCTTGAGGCGTTTTACCACTATTTTGAGATGAGCTTGTTAGTTTATTGCAGCATGAGATCGGTCGGAAGACTCCAATAGTTGAAGCTCCACTATGTTTGGGAACCAGTGATAAAAAATTTTCATGTTTCTTTTTCCTTCATATTAGGTTCAAAACTGAAACGTTGGATGTAAAATTTTCAACCATAACTAATGATATTTCGTATTAGAATTATATCCATATACTGGGCTGTGTTTAAAAAAAAATATTTTGGGCTGTGGTTATTGAACTCAAAGAATATAAGGTTTAAAATCAAAGACTAACTTTCTTTATTGCTTTAGAAAATTACTCAAAACTAAAGCTCTCAAACCTCAAATTCTAAACTCATAAGTTATGTCACAACTTTGATATCTCCATATATAGAGATAGATAACTCATATTCTCATTAAGTTTAACTTATTTAGATATCTCTTAAACAAGTATATTTCTTAATTCTTTCATACCTAGGTTAGTTTGGAAACCAAGCTAACTTCAAGTTTACTTTTAACATTCTCCCATTTAAACTTGAAGTCCATTTTTGACAAGTCTTCAACACCGGCAAGTCCTCTTATCTCTTTGAACTTCAATTTCCCAATGTCAAGATGTCATCTCTCTGTTCACTCCCGTGTATATGCTGAACCATGATCAAAAATCATTTTCCACACACTCTCTTATGAGTGATAACATCGATGTATGTGTTTGCTTTGTCCGTGAAATACATGATTATTTGTGAGGGCTATGGCAGAATTATTATTTGAATTGTTACTTTCTCACACGCCCTACTGGTAATCTCTCCAAAAAGTTCTTGTAGCCGTATGGCATGCTTAGCCACCTAAGTTTTGTCATAAACTAGGCTTCACAAGGGATAGCGCAACAATGTCTTGCTTTTGAGAAACCACGTGACGGAACTATCGGAGAAATAGAAAATGTGTCGACTTGTATTTCTTCCGACATCAATGTTGTGGCTACTGTCGCTATATCATATAAGTTTTAACACCAAACCGTGTGCAAGAGTTCCTCGTAAGTACCTCAAAATATGTTTTAAAGCTGTTTTGTGCGACTGTTTTGGAGCTTGCATGCACCTACTTAAAACTCCAACACAAAAAAATAGGTCTGGTCGTGTGTGTAGCAAAGACCCGAGGCACCCAATGTTGCAGTCTTCCATTTCAGTTTCTGTTAGGCATTTTTAGCATATATCTCTTGTCTCAGTGTAATCCCTTATTGTTATCATGTGATTAAGAAAATGCCTAATAATCATGTTATCATGTCAACCTTATGAGTGTCAAACGGTAAACTCTAACCAGCCAAATCCACCACCTGGGTAAGCTTCTATCAAATAAAATATATAGTATGTAGGACTTGATAAATTTTTTAAAAGGTTTGTTAATCACTTTGCGAAATAGAAAACCACATTGAAATTACTACAGTTTCATCGAGACTGAAGTAGATATTTTCGTTATATTAAAAAAAATAACAGTAACAGTAACAACGTAGTGGGTTTTCTTTAAATTAAATAGAGAGGGTATTGAGACCACCAAGTTGGAAAGCGAGGAAGTAGGGGGAATGATGAAGTCACAATCCCATTCGATATAAATAATTAATTTGTCAATTCTCATCGCTCTTCATCATCACATATCATTTTCCTAGATGGACCTATCGTGACACTATCTCTCGTTCATACCTTTGATCTTGAAAATCGTCATTCGAAATTAACTTAAAAGACAGTATGTAATATCATATGGACGTGATCGACTTATCAAATGACAACGATGTACACTGATTTATGTGTTGTAAACTACTATATCAAATCTAATTTTATTTTGTGTAAGGACGATTCAAGTCCTTTGATCCACAATTATTCCAGTCCCGGGGACCAAGTACTTATGTACGTGTATCTTTCGTCAAAGAGTCCCGCACAATGATGACTCTGCATATGATGATATCGAAAGCCTTTATATTCTGAATCGTTATGGTTGTGTTTTGATCTTCATAAAGATGCATATCTATAAAATGAACACTGTGTATTCTTAATAAATTGAAAAGTTATAAAGTTATGAAAATACGTAATATATAACTCTTGATCATCTTAAGAAAGAATTTGCTACATTTGTATAAACGACCTCTACATAAAGTTAACCAATACACAAATAGAAATATAATAATGTTATCATACATAAAAAGAACTATGTGGCTTTATAAAAAGTGTGCGTATTACACTAAAACTCACCTAGTTATTTTTAAATTATCAGTTTAGGGTATGTCTATTTGAAGGGTCGTGTTATCACGTGGAAAGGTTCGATATGATCATATGCTTCAACACAATTGAATGCGAAATTCGAAAGGTGAAAGCTACTACTATGTAATTAGCTTTGACATTGAATTGTCAACTCTCTGATACAATTTCTTAATTCCAGAGTCACCTTCCTTTTAATTCTCCTTAGTTTTTTTAATATTCTTAGTTTGTTTGATTAGTTTATTCTTAGTGAGTGTTTGCCAAATGGCGAGCTCACGTAGTTAGAACGTTGAGGTAAGGACAATAACATGATGAGTCGGTTTGCATGCTTCGTGCTTCCACTTCACTCGCCGTTGTTCTTGTTACTTGTCGTCGTTTTATATCTTTTAATTAATAGAAAGTGTTATTTATGTTAGTTAAGTACAATCAGATATCCAAATCATATTTCCACTCTCTTTCATATGGATTGGTTACGAGTTCCGACCATCGCTTAGGTTTTTCCCCTCAAACCTATCGATTAAAAATAAATAGTCAAATTACAGAAAAAGAAGACTTAGTTGATCATTATATATTTATTATATTAATCACTAAATTTATCTGGTTTCAGTCTGAAACTCAAATTGTATCAAATTGAAATTGCAGTAACCAAATTATAATATTTTGATTTTATTTAACATTTTCGTAACTGTGCAATATTGTCGTTTCTTTTTGTCTTTGTGCAATATTACGAAAATGTTAGTCACAGAAAAAAAAATGACCAATGTTTGCGACTGTGTGCATTATTCAGAATATGAGAGATGTGAAAACAACCATTTCGTACCCAACATATCACGATACACTCAATTCATACGCGGTTTATATGACCGTGCAAAAACATATTTATATTTTCGAAAATTTCAAATAATATACCTTTTGGTGAAATTATACACCAATCACCACATCAGCTGAATCATCTAATTTTTCTAACGTGCATGATACGTTAACTAAACTTGTTGACGAGTATGCCATGTGTACAATGTTTTTTTTAAACAAAATAGTCATTTTGTAAAAATAACTTTTTTAAAAAATATAAATTTTATTATTTAGTAATATTAACAAAATTAATTAAATCATAAAATTTAATCTTAGATAAAAGATATATTCATAAATGTTATATAATAAATTTACATCATAAATTTATTAAATGTATTGTTCGAGTACCCGTTGGGTTCGGGTCATGTTTCTCGGATTTGGTTTCATTTTGTAACACGTTCTAAGACCCATACTGATATTTTTGTAAGTATGGATCATGTTTTTTTTTTGTAACACTGCACAAGACTCATTCGGGCATTTTCTTACATTTAGGACCAGGTACGGATCAAATTTTTGGGTACGGGTTTGGTTCAGATTTAGGTTTTGGATTTTATGTTCAACCCTAAACACAACGATGATTAATCCAGAGTTACACAACGGCAACAGTAATATTGAATTTGAATCATTACAACATATACAACTCTTATAAGAACGGTATTGTGATAAGATCAAAACATTTATGAATATATTTGTTATATAAAGTTAAATTTTTATGATTTAATTAATTTTTAAAATATTACTAAATAATAAACAATTATAAAATTTTACATTTTCTAAAAAATTATTTATATAAAACGACCATTTTTAAAAAAAAATCGTACAAATGGCATCATCGTCAGCAAAATTAGTTCATGTAGAATCTACATCAACAAAATTAGATGATGTGTTAGCTGATGTGATGACTAGTATATGATTTCACCGAAAAGATAAACAATGGGTATGTTATTTGAAAAATTTGAAAGTACATATATATTTGTGTATGGCCATATAAGCTGGATATGAATCCAACGTATCATTGTCATGATATATTCGGTATTAAATGATAGTTTTTATATTTTCGTAAAATTTGTGTTTGCTTCAAAATGGTCAAGGCCGCAGTCCAGTCTAGTGTTTTAAACTACGTCTATTGGGCTTACAAAAGGCCCATATTTCTCAATCCTCTATTCATAAAGAAAATCTAAGAATAGCTGGTAAATCTTCTTGACAGCTGAGTTATCTACGTTAAGCACTACTTTTGGCCAAAGAATAGAGTTTCAAACTTCTTTTGCACAGCCTTATATGAAAATATTATGATTAATTAGGGGTCGGAGGATTCTGAAATCGAACGAAGCTTATTTATAATTTAAAAGTGTCATGAGATATGACTCTGAAGCCTAACCGTTGAATGTATATGAGATTTCTAGCTTCGGGATGCATATGTTTTATATGCATACAAACTAAACATAGTGCTTTACGAATAGGGCGCGGGACAAACCTAATTGAGATTTGGACCATTGTTGGTTGTTATACTCAAAATAGTATAATAACATTGAAATTAACACATTTTTCTAAATGAAAAAAACGAATTCTGTTTTACTAAATTGTATCAAATTCAATGATATTTTATCCAAAACAAATATTTTAATCATTTTTATTCTGCGAATTATTTTATTATTGGTTAATTTTTAGGTAAATAATTAATGATCTATTGATTTAGAATTAGTTAATTAAATTTATGTGCAAAGTCTTGAACATCTTTTAAAATATAACGTAGGAAATACTAAATTTTGAGGAATTTAGTAACATGATGTATACTTGATTTAGTTTGAGTTAGGGGTATTAATCAGAAATATCACCAATCATGATGTAGTTAGAAATGTCACCAATCATGATGTAGGGGTATAAATTTTTGAGTTTGTCTTTGCATTATAATGTGGTAAAATTGAGTTATATTTTTGAGTTATCTCCTTCGCAAAATCAACAAATCAAATATTAAATCAACATCAAAGAAAATGGCATGTATTAGACATTGAGTTAACTTGAGTTGGTTGTCCACGTTTGTTTTCTTTTTCTAAGGAAATTTATCGACTTTTGAAACATGGCAATTGTCCAACATCTACTGTTGTATACAACAATTTATTTGCTAATAAATAAATAAATATTTTCAATAGTTATATACATCTATTTATTTGTTAGTCAGTTTCATTATAAAAAAACTTATTTCTATTCAATTACTTAAAATAAATGTTTTATAATTTAAATTGTTAATTTTTGGTAATTAAAATTTACATCCATAAATTTATTTTTATATGAGAGTTTTTTGTTATTATACATGTATATTTAGATAATTATTAATTTAATAGGTTTAAATTTTCTCTAATATATTTTAATTATTAAATTAGTAATAACTGTTATTATCTTTGTATTTATAATTTTTATTAATTTAAAAAATAATTACTACAATTTATAAAGTAAAAACATTACCAATCAATTTTATTAATTTTTAAATTCTTATCTTCTATACATATTCAAAATAATATATTTTTATTCAATAATAATTTATTTTAAATTAGTTTAATATTTATTTTTCTCTAATAAATACTTCATTATTTATATGTTTATACATTAATTATTTTATTTAAATCGTTACTGCAATTCATACTTCAAAAAAGTTACCAGTCAATAGATTTAATAAAATAATAACTCTTATTTTTACTGCAAACTTACTATATAAGTTTATAGTTTTTACCACATTAATTTTACTGCAAATTATATCGATTTGAAATACATACTGCAAATCAACCCTAATACTACGTATCACCGATAGGAGCCTTAGAGAGGGCTTCATTTGAAAAAAAATGTGTTGTAGGCTTGTAGCTTAAGTAATAAAAGAAGGCACATGGGGCGATTAATGAAAGACCATTAAAATCGGCATTTTAATAATGGTCCCATCCCATGTAAACAAACACATCACCACCTCTAATAGTTTCAACCTTTGCTTAATTCTTCATATTTTTGGGGTATTCGATAAAAATAGACAGTTCACAGTTATGCGACATGAATGTTTGAATCTAATCGTCAGAACTAACATTTATAACCATTTCCAATTATTATTTCAGTCTCTGCTCTATTTCCACAGAACTTGTCTTCTGGTCCACCAGTGACAAATCTTTCTGACCATTTTATATATATTTAAAATTTTGAGAAGAACCTTAATTAGTTGCGAGTACACGACATGAAAAATCAACATTCAATATCCTTTTCAATAGTCTACATTTACACATTGGTAACACTACTAAACATAAACATTGCAAAATCCATTATGCGATACCACATTCCTCATTAATAATAAACAAAAGAAATCCAAGGGAAAAATGTATAAAACTATCAAACCTTTTTTTTTGGTAAAAACTACCAAACTTTTTGTTACTAAAGAAACAACTCATCCACATGATATTTGCAAAATCACCTAGCCGCAAAGATACTTTTAAGTTCCTAATCTTTTTTTTTTTTTTGAGAAAAGGCTTTTAAGTTCCTAATCTTCTAATCCCAAAATCCATTAAAGCACACAGCATGCTAGAATAACAACAATAATAGAACGTTTCTTGATCCTTCATGGACATCTAGGGTTTTTTCCTGGACCTCCATAATAAAAATAGTTACCCCACACACGATTCGTCCCACCTCTTATATCATAACAATTGGGATGATCAGCAAGAATCTTTAGATTCGAAACGGGAATAAGAGTATTGTCCCAATCAACCATTTGGAGATTCCGGAAATAAGATGCTTTACCAAAACCTTCACCTGCGAAATGGCCACTGCCCATTTGTGTCGAAGTGTGTGAACCACCAGGCCGGGTGTTCACAATCTCGCCTCCGAACTGGACCATGCTCCCATGTTGCCTTAGATGCGTGAATAGAAACGCCGGCCAGTACCCGACTAATGCACCCGACCCGAATTGTAGCCACCAGTGACCGTGCTTCGGATCCTAAGTAGTACATGTTACGAAGTTGCATTAACATCATTGTTATTATTATTATCATTAAAGTATTTAAGACTTTGTGGAGACACATCTTATAAATGACACGTTAAATGAGCTGGGTTGACGTAGGAAACATTGATGTGAAACATGTGCTTTGAATTCTTTCTTAACTGCTAGGTTTGATTGGTAACGTTTCTGAATTACATAATACCAAAAACATATCTATAATTCTATAGAAAATAGTGATTATCAAAAGGTTGCTTAATCATGAAATCATTATGCGATACTGCCACGTATCAACTAAGCAATGGTATAACTATAAGGTAAATTTTGATAATGGATATGGAGTAGTGAAGAGATTACCTTCCAGATCAATAAGCTTATATCGAATTGTCCACCTTTATAAGAAGATCTAGGAGAAATGGCTGCTCCGATCGCGATTCGACGGTTGGTTTGGACAAAACCGGAACACAACAAATTGTAGCAACCCGTTGTTCGGTATGCATCAGACTGAAAATCACTATCATTACTATTGTTAGAAAAATGTTAATTCAAGCAATAAAGTCAGTGGTGGAGCTAGATCTCACGTTTATATGGGTCATAACTCATTTATTAGAGACAAAAATATACATCTATGTGTTTTGAACCTAGGAACATGTGGGTCAATAGGAGAGATCTTGACCAAATTACCACAATAGCAACACGTAAAATGGCCTTACAAGTTTATATTTACTAATTTCACATGGGTCATTTGACCACCATGCTTCTAAGGTGGCTCCGCCACTGGTTAAAGTAATGAAGTAAACATTTACCGTCCAATAGGTGAAGAATCTTGGGTAAGTATCTCTATATAGCTCCGGGCTAATCTGTGCAACGTAATCAAATAAACTTATTAGTCTACAAAAAATCTAAATGGATAAAAAATGAATCTCATAATTAGTATAATTTTTTATTAAATATTTTTCTATAAAATAAATAAAATGAAAAATCGAGACGTACTTGCCAACCGGCTTCGATAGTATTAAGATCGTGAGTGAACGAACCGGCAATAACCCAAATCTGAGAGAGACTGAACTCGTATTGGCTAGTGACTCGTGGCGACCACACGTTTATACTCGCTTTTGCTCCGTAATATTGTCTCCCGGATACGTATCCTACCGCATGCTACACAAAAACTAACTTTATCATCAAAATAAAATATTATTTTCTATTTAAATGATAATTTATAGATTTTATATATTAAGGAAAATAAATATATAATTATTTATTTATTAAGTTTCAATTATGTTAATATTCTATTTGTTTTCAGTAATTACTACTCCTATTGCTATTTATTTATTAAGTTTCAATTATGTCTAAACTAACCTTTTGAATCTAAAAAAAAAACTTTAAAAAATACTATTAAACTGGTAAAAAAATAAATGTGTTTTACTGAATTTCATGTAAATTTCTAAACACTGAAAAAGAGAAAAAAGGAACAGAGAATAATCTTTTGACGATGTGAACAGAGAATAAACTTTTGTAATGTCACGCTACTCTTTTGAGACTTTGGAATACAAGAAAGTGTGTGATGGTCGTGCAAAAAAATAACGAAAAACCTGAGTTTTGGTATCATTCTACTATCTTTTTTCCTTTATAAGTTTATAGGTAAAAGAAAGCTCTGACTTTTTCTTGGATAATTATAGTAACTTACTTCGTGTCCGTTACTTGTGGAATCTCTCCTCACGCGCCTGATTTTCCGACCAAATCTCCGAACAGAACTTGCTCTTAACATGTCTTGTTCCGTTGTTCTTCTTATAGGAACCGTACCTTCTGGACATGACTCTCCGGTTAAACTCCACAGCTGAGAATCTTCACACGATTCATCATCTTTGCTATATCTTTTGGGCATCTCAGGCGGATCCTAATGTAAGAAAGATTGAAAACTTTGATGTTAGACTTATGGTTTTAAATGAAAATGGAGAAGAAGATGGAAAATAACTTACCATTGGTCTCTGTCCATGTAAGAGAGGATGATCGAAAGCTGGTTGCTGATGAGTCGGAACACAATCTATTGTATCTCCGTCTGAGCTCTGCAAGAAACATAACATACAGAGAACAAACAGAGTATAAACAGAGCAAAAACAGAGTAAAATGCTTGCATGTTGATGATAAAGTAAAATAGAGAGATCTGAATAAATACATTGATCAAGGACAACGCTGGGGGAGATAGAAAAATTACCTGAATAGTTTTAACGGCGGGCTTGTTGATCTTGAGAAGCTCATTTCTAATCAGTTTCAGCTTCTGTATCTCTTCTTGAGGCCGGAGAGTTTGATCTGAGGCAGTAAAATTGGAGGGAGAAGTGGTGTAGGAGAAAGAAGAAGAGACGAGGGAGAGTAACAGAATCAGTCTGAGAAATCTAGAAAAGACCATCTTAACGGACTTGAATGAAACCTGGTGTGGACTATGACGATGATGAAAACATCTGATGTGCTGTTGTTTTCTTCTTCTTGAGTGATTCAAAAGACTTAACATTTAATATGGTTTCTTATTGTTGTTCGTCTTCTTGATGTTTCTGACACATCTCCCAACAAACACATTAAACACATAATCGCTTTCTCTAAGGAAACCCAGATGTGATCAGAAGCAATAAAGAATGGATCAAGAAAATTTATTAGGGTTGAGTGTTGCGAAAGTTTTGGGCATGTGGGTACATAAGGAAATATAAATACATGGTTTATGATGAAATCAGAAGATTCATGTATCAAAGTTATGCAGATTTGTAAGAAGTAAATGGATAAAAGAAGAGAGAAAAGGAGAAGTAAACTTCATATATATGTGAGAGGAGTAATAATATATAGGGAAACTTGGTTTTGTGGTGATCATTCTTTGGTTTGAAGAAAGGGACCAGAGTTCAGATGAATACTGAGTACCTTTGAATTTGAGTTTCTTCAAACTTTATTACCCTCTCTTTCCACTTTCTTTTAAGTTTTTTTTTTTCGTTTTTTCACAGTTCATGTAGAACAAAATATGAGCCCGTTACGAATTTTGTTTGATGTTTTAGTTTAATAAAAACCATAAAAAATAAATCATTTTATTATAATTTGATGATTATTTTTTGCATATGTTGTTTGAGATTTATTTTATAATTAAAATCCGTTTTCACACATAAGTTCAAGTTAATATTTATGGTGCATAAAAGAATTGTTATAAACTTTGTACTTAGAATTATAAAAAATATTATACCTAAACGTTTAAACTGAACACAACCTGAAATAAGAAATTGAATGAAAAGTAAAAAAGAAATGAAAGTCAAATACACCAATCGTGTCAATGACAACATTATACATGTTCTTATGTACTAATTTAATGTTTTATTAAAAAATCTTTAAAATTTTATTTTGCTAAGACTTTTAAAAAAGGAAAACATTCTATTTTATAAATCTTTTTTTGATTTAAAAATTTAAAAAATAAAAATATATATTTAATACTCTTTTACAATTTTTTTAAGATTTTAAAAAATGAAAATTACTGTCATATGACCTATTACAATTATCTTCTCTTTAAAATTTCTAGAAAAAATAAATTACTATCAAATAATTATTTTTAGTTATTAATAAATAATTTTAAAATTACTATTTCTACAATTTGTATCAATACTAATTTTACACTTCTTTTGTTAGTTAAATAATTTTTAGTATCATGTTAATTATCAAATACTCTCTTAAAAATATTGTCAAATAAATTTTTACAATTCTCTTCTGGTTAGGACTTAAAAATATGATACAAATTTCTTTTGTTTAGGAATTTTATATATAAAAAAAGAAAACAACTATCAAATATTATTTTACATTTTTTTTAGGATTTTAGAAAAAGAAATTAATATTACATAATGTTTTATAATTATATTTTGTCTAGGATTTAGAAAAATAAAATTTCTATTAAATAATTATTTCTAGTTAATATTAACTATTTTAAAAAGTTGCCATTTTCAAAATACGTTTTTTTTTCAATATCACTAATAGTTTTAGAACTTTTCTTGTTAATTAAATAATTGTTACTATCAAGTTTATCATTAATTTTTTAACTAAAAATTGCTATTAAATAAAATTTTACAATTCTCTCTGTTAAAAAAAAAATCTTGATTGGTTAAGATTAGAAAAATTTTTTTTTTTTTTGAGAAATCTATTTTATTTAGGATTTTAGGAAAAAAAAATTATTTTCACATAATTTCAGTTTTTATTAACACATTGACTATCTAATTTTTTTTAATTAACACATGTAACAGTCATATTAGGTGAAATATTTGAAGTTAATTTTGGTTTATATTTTTCTAATACAAAATTATTAAAAATTAAAGTTAGTTAATTATAAAAAAGATTACTTTTACATTTTTATTTTATTTAGACTTTTAAAAAGAAAATTAATTATTTTGAAATTAGTTTTTCTTTTATATTTTTATACAACTATTTTATTTTTAATAGAAAAGTTTATGTTTAATTATTTATATTTTTGTCTTATACATATAAACACATATTCATCATATTCACACAAACTCATGTACGGCAACAACATAAAAATTAAAAATTATGTTAGCATCATAAGATGTAATAAGGATAATATAAGATGAGTTGTATCAAGAAATTAAAACAAAATACCCAGGTAATACTTTTCATGTAAATAAATATTATTGTGTTTTGTTAGAATAATATTTGGAAGCTTAAACCTAAATATAGATGTGAAATATTTGTAGCTATTTTTGGTCATAATTTTTTAACATACAATTATCTATTGAAAAGGAAAATTAGTTACTTATAAGAAAATAATAAGAGTACTTTTACAATTTTTTTTTAGTTAGGCTTTAAAAAAAAATAATATTATTTATTTTAAAGTTGTTTTTTCTTCATTTTTTTATTAAATACTTTATTGTACTTGTAGGATTTTACAATTCGTTTTTGCTTAACATTATTTTCTTAAAAGTTAATATTTATCTTTTATAATTCTCTATCTTTAATATCTCTTATAACAAACATTATAATAAAAAAATAATAATAACAATAATAATAATAAGACTATTAATTAATATTTATAATTATTTTTAACGCTGGATAATTATGTTATTACAACTATGAGAAATATTAGTTGACGATTCTACAATCGACAATTCTACATGCCGTATGAGGATTCACGCCTGACTGCATCACCTGAGCCGTCCTATGAGATCCACGCTTGACGGTACTTTTTGTGCCATGCTGCAGATCTCTTGTAAGCATTTTCTCCCTTAATTCGTATAATTTCGCTTTCTCCGGAATTGAAACTCATACCTCCTGGTGTAGAATCATTAATGAACCCTTGGTCAAACCACTGGACCAAGGGGGCTTGCACATTTATAATTATTTTTTTGAGAAAATCACTTTTATTATTTTAGTATATATATTTTTGATTATAAGATAGATTAACAACACATGTCCCAATATTAAATATATAATTGACTTGTGTCGCGATCATGCTTTTAACGTTTTTATTATTTTAGTATATATTTTTTGATTATGATAAAGTTTAACACATATCACATTTTTAAATATATAACAGACATGTGTCACAATCATGTTAATTATCAATTTTGAAGAACTAAGATCAATATAATCTTTTATAATTAAATTTTCATTAAAATTTTAGAAAAGGAAAATTATATTAAATTAATTGTTTTCAAATCTATTTTTAGGATTTTGAAAAAGGAAAATTTCTATAAAAAATTACTACTAAATATTTTTTAAAAAATTGTTTTTACTATTAAATAATTTTTGAAAGTAGTTTTGTTTTTCCAAAATTCGTTTTTGTTATCTTATTATATATATTTTTAATCATTATATATTTAAACACATGTCAATATTAGAAGAAAAATTTTTATCAAAAAATATTTTGCAATTATCTTTTTATTAGGGTTTAAAAAAAGAAAATTACCATTAAATAATATTTTTAATTATTTTTAATAAAATTCATTTTTGTTAATATCTTAATATATATATTTTTAATTATGAAATAGATTAACACATGTCACAATCTTAAATATATAATTACCATGTGTCGCGATCATGTTAATTAGCAACTTTGAAGAACCAAACTTTATATAATAAGATACTATATTAATATTCCATGCATGCATGTTGCAGTTAAGAAAATATGAAGGGGATAACATCTTTTATTCCACAGTGTTACTTGTGGAATAGTGAACAGTTATCTTATTAATTCTCAAAGCAAATATATTATTATAGGTCCCTATTATTATATGATCACTTATCTTTTGTATTTAAGGTGTGGAGTTTACTGTACGTAGTCTCTTTAATCAGAGATTAAAACTATGCTTATAATTTAATCTTCTCTTCAAGCTGGAAGAAGAAGAAAATACAACAACAAAAAAACTATGAATTTGCGGAAAACAGGAAAACAAAACGAGTTTATTGATACAAAACATTATTATAGCATAGTACAAGTTGTGAAATTAAATTGTCGAGCCTCGAGAGTGTCTATTCGTTAAAACACAATCATATTGTCTCTCAAAATTGAGGGATTGCTTTAACCAAAGCATGCTTAGTTCGTCTTTTTTTTTTAAAGAAACATGCTAAATTGAATCGTATGTATGTTGACCAATATTATAAGATTCCAGCGACATTATATTGCAACTTTATACGAATTTAATATACTTATTTTAAGATAATATTTATAAGTAGGTCGTTATAATGAAAGGGGGTCAATAGGTGGTAATGTAAGTTGGGGAAGAAAGTGGGTGCAGTCCTCGTAGGGACATATATTCAGTAGCGGATCTAGGATAAATTTCTATCCGGGGCAAAACAACAAGACACCAGTAATATATTTACAATTCAAATTTTCTTCTAGAACATTAATAAAATTCTAAGCAAAATTACACACAAAAAAATTATGGGGGGGAGGGGGCACTCGCTCCCCACCTAGTTCCGCCAATGCATATATTGATGATCCTTATGTTAGCCCATTTACAATCAAGTAATGGGCAATCCCTCTTACATTTTGTAAATAATTCAAAAGTTGTTGTTGTTGATAAGTCTTGTGTCTTTAGAATCTTTTACCATAATGTATTTCTGGGGAAGATCTGTATATCATTTACCCTTTGAGTTAAAAGCTTTACACTACAAGAAAACACAAATTTAACGACGGCCAAAATCGTCGTTATTTCCTCGTAAAAGAAGAGTTACGAGGAAATGGCGATAAAAGGCGTTTCGCCGTTATACGTTTGTCGTAAGAGAAGATTCGTCGCCATTTCCTCGTCCATTAGCGAGGTTATATTTTCCACGTAAAGAAGAATTAAGTTTTCCTCGTAAAGACCACGTGGGCTTTCCACGTAACGCGGTCGTTGTGCTTCCTCGTAATAAACTCGAAAAGGATTCGTCGTAAAAGACCCGCAAAAACCTCTAAATATATTCGTCGTAATAAAAACGTAAAGAACACGAAAATATTTCGTCGTAATTGAATCGTAAAGTATACGAAATAGAATCCACGTAAAATCCTCGTTAATAGTTCCTCGAGATTTTGTCGTTAATTTTCCTCGTTAATACATCGGGAATTAGCGACGAAATTACTTTGTTTTCTATTTACTGAATTTATAAATAAAAATAAAATAAAAATTATATTTATTTAATTTATTAATAAAATTTTAATTGAAATTAAATCGAATAGAAAATTTTTTTTTGGCCGAATCAAAATGAAATTATATAATATATAAATAAGTTTTGAATTTTAAAATACAATAACAAAAAAAAAAACTAATGCTGCATTGCCGCGTCGTAGAATTCCTCGCTCCTTCTCGAGAGATCTGCCTCGTTGACTTGCACGGATGTCTCGCCTGGAATGGGGTTTTGTTGTTTCATGGTCCTGAACATGGCCTCCCATTCCGGATTTGTGGCCGCTATGACGTCCAAGAAGTTCTCGAGACCACTCATACGAGCTGTGAACGACGTTTTTGTCGAGGCCAACTCGTTTTGTGTCGACGACAGCTGATGTTGTGTCGTCTCCAACACGTCGCGCAGCTGAGAGACTTCATCATCCCGTCTCTGGCCATAAGAGGAAGTCGCTCTCGGAACATCGTTGACGGAACCAATCCCCAACACACGTCCCTTTTTCCTAGGAGCGACCTTAAAAAACAATAAAATATATATTAAAATTTAAATTTTAAAGTAAAATGGAATTAATAAAAAATTTATATAAAATTTACCTCCTCGTAAATTCTATCCACTTCTATTGTGGATAAGACGACGGGTGATCCGTCGGCGGACTCCTGCGCCAGCTGGGTCTCACGCTCGTCAATACGAGTTAGGGTTTATATTTACCGATGTCCTCGTTTGTATGTCGATGTCCTCCTTCATCGACATACAAACTGCAACAAATATAAAACTAACGTAATAATAAAATAGAAAATGGATATTAAAGATATTGTTGTCAACAAAATCAAATAATGACACCTATTATAGAGTTATCAGTTTTGCATTTAATATGTAAATTAGAGATATTTTCTCTAATTTCTTTTTTTTTTCACTGAAAATGCATTACTTATAAAAATTGTCAACCAAAACACAAGTTCTCGCCAAGAAATTAAAAACAGAGCCTCAAACTCTAATTTATTTTCTTGTATTTATTTTTATTCTTCTTTCTTTCACTTTGGAATGTAAACAATAATATATACAGAGATGAAGCAAAAGATAGAAAGAGAATATTTTTACTATGTGAAATTAATACTGAGGATAGAAGAACAACAAAGCTCTTCTTCTCCGACTATAGTTGGTGATTATATTTTTTCTTTCAAATTTTTTTTATTGGATCTTACTGATTAATCTTAGGATTATAATTTTTTAGAGATTGATTTCTCTTTGATTTTGATAAATTAAGGGTTTTGATTTTGGATTTGAGATGAGTTAGTCTAATAATATTAATATCTCATGTTCTTTTTTTAAGATGGTTTTTATGAGATGAATATGAATAATTAATAATTAATTTAGATTTATAATTATTTGGGAGTTGGTTTTTTTTTGGATTTTGATCAAGAAAAAGATTTGATTTTTGATTTAAGATCAACTAGTTTTAATGATGAGGAGGTGGATCAACATGTAAAAGCTTCAGGAAATTTAATTATTGTTACAACAAAA
>NC_027749.1:19996700-20005828 GCF_000695525.1 Brassica oleracea var. oleracea | reverse complement strand
TCTTCACATTGGGTAGTTCATGGTAATGAAAATGTAACCGGATATTATACATAATAATAGAACGTTTGTAAAATAAATGGTTAACATGACCATAAATAAATGATATACGTTTAAATTACCAAATTATAATTAAAACATCAAATTCTAAAAATACTACCTGGTTATTCAACCACGCGTCTGTGGTCGGGTGGTCAAGACGTTCCGTAGATTCCTAAAAGGATCCGAATTCAAATCTGCATCATTCCAGATTTCCACGCGTGTGATCACCGGAGTTTTCACATTCTCTCCGGAGAATGGTTTATCATTGTTTTTTTTTGTTCCTAAGTGGTTATTCCAATTATTTTATTATTAGTCCGATAAAAATTGTTAATGAATAATGTTTCTTTCCAGGTAGATGCAGCCAAATTCGATCAGTGACAAACAAGTAGTTATTGCTATCGGTGACTACAGAACACTCAAATTTCCAATATGAATGTCCTTCACTTGATCTAACGAAGGTGATCATGAAAGATGCAAAACCATCTAGGTGGATGAATCGTCTTATGAAGTAGTTGGAAATGTTTGTGGGTATTTAAAATATTCCTTGACATAAATATTGCTAGTATGGTGTAATGTGCATGAAAATCAGTATGTATCCGGCATGTTGTTTTTTAGTTTTTGATGGTTAGATATAATTTAACAACTGGATAATGTTATGTATTTCTATATATGTTTAATATAATTGATTTTATTTAAATATAACCAGATTTGTTGATGTTTATGTTTAAGTATAAATTATACTCCCTCCGTTTTTTTTTTAATATAAGTCGTTTTGGAGAAATTTTTATGTTCCAAATTATATGACGTTTTCGGTTTTCTATGCAAAATTTATTAACACTTAGTGTTATATGACTAATGATAATATACATTCTATCCCCTAGACTATATTTGCGAAGTGATTTTGCCAAATGTCTTATCTACAATCATTTTTACAAAAAAAATGATGACATGACTAACAAAATTGATGACATGACTTATAGTTAATATGACATGGACAATCACATTTATTACTGACATATATTTTTGGTACACTTTATAGAATATTGCAATAACTAATACATTACATTTAATGTTGATTTATATTTTAGTCGGATCAATGAGAAGGATGTCATCAATTTCTTGTTCAGGTTCATGAACTTCATTTATTTGTTCTTCTTGCAATGGTGGTTCTTCTCCTATGATGATTCGTCCTTGAGGTGTAACTTTGATCACGGCTAACCAATTTATACCCGACTCTCTCATCCGAGGGTATGGAAGGAAGCAAACTTGGTCTGCTTGTGAAGCTAAGATGAAGGGCTCGAATTTGTTGTACCTCCGGCCACCGTTGACATCTACAACACCGAATTTGTTCAACCGAACACCTCTATTGACGACGGGGTCGAACCATTCACACTTGAAGAGGACGCATTTTAGCTTCAATATCCCTGGGAATTCGACTTCAATAATCTCCGTCAAGATTCCGTAGAAATCTGTTTCTCCTTTCACACAAATTCCATAGTTACTGGTTGCCCGCTGTTTACCATACTCATATGTGTGAAAAGTATAGCCTCGTGTGAAATACATCTGTGATGTGGTGACCTTTACAAGTGGAGATTGAATTACTTCGTGTAACCACTTAGGATAATCTGCATCGTCGTCATAATCAACCTATTTAAAAATAAAAAGAACGTTGAAATACAAATCATTCATGTATGAAAATTTTAAAAGTATTTGATTAATACCTGATTCTTCAACCACTTAACAAAGTATTGATCTTTTCTTTTGTCTACGTCACTTGTGGATATACCAGGAAATGTTTCTTCGACTTGTGAAACAAACATGCTGTAAATTCACATTTTACATGAATTAATCTCTCTCAATTATATAATGTATACTCAATTTAAGTTACCTTTCAAAATAACGCATCAATGGATCCTCGCAATTGAGTAGAATATAGGTGTGTGCACTATGAGCGTCTTCTTCACTCGACCACCAAACCTGTTTTGATTTCCCACCAAGTCGTCCAATCTGGCTAAAGATTTCTGGAACACCAACAACTGCATATGTGGGCGCAACGCCACCATCATCATATCTTCTTGGAGCTCTTCTTCGGGTACGTACTTTTGACGCAAAGTAGTACGATGTGAAGTGAGAAACTTCTTCTGTCAAACTTCCAGCAATTATAGAACCTTCAACTTTGGCGAGGTTCTTTGCTTTTCCCTTCAAATATTTCATGGCTCGCTCGTACTGATACATCCATCCGTAATGTACCGGTCCACGAAGCAATGCCTCATATGGGAGGTGGATAGCTAGATGCTCCATCACGTCAAAAAAGCCTGGAGGAAATATCTTCTCCAAGTTGCACAATAAGATAGGAATGTTCTCCTGAAGCTGTTCTACGACTTCTTCTTTAAGAGTGCGTGTGCTCAAATCCCTGAAAAAAGCTCCAATGCCCATTCCAAAAACAATTAAACACATTTTTAGTCAAATACTATTATTGTAAACTAAACCAATTTAATATTATTGTCCTATTGTAAACTACCTGCAAGTGCTTCATGTACGTTTGTTGGAAGTAGCTCCGCAAATGCAAATGGCAGAAGTCGTTGCATAAAGACATGACAATCATGACTCTTCATCCCGGAGAACTTTTGACCCTTTTCAACACATCTTGAAAGATTTGAAACATACCCATCAGGGAACTTCACTTCTGATGCCACCCAATTGAACAAAACCGACTTTTTTTCTGAAGACAATCTAAAAATTGGAACGGGAACTTGGCCATTGCTTTTTATATGTAACTCACTTCTTGAGCAAATATCCGGCAAGTCCAACCTCGATTTTATGTTGTCTTTTGTCTTCCCTGGGACATTCAATATTGTATTCATGATGTTCTCAAAGAAATTCTTCTCTATATGCATCACATCAAGGTTGTGGCGCAGAAGAAGATCCTTCCAATATGGTAACTCCCAAAATATACTCTTCTTGTGCCAGTTGTGATGAACACCGTAAGAATCAGGCATATTACGAGGGACATGCCAATTACCACCCCAGCGAACTGTTTCGTTAGCTCCGTAGTAGTCGATTTGCGCTTCAATTTGTTCTCCAGTTAGATATGGAGGAGGAGTGTCTCTCACAACCTTTTTGTGCCTAAACAAATTCTTGTTTCTTCGGTAAGGATGGCCAATGGGAAGAAATCGACGGTGACAATCAAACCAACTTGTCTTCCTACCATTCTTCAGTTGAAACGCATCTGTCGTTCCATTACAATATGGACAAGCTAATCTCCCATGTGTAGTCCATCCAGACAACATCCCACAGGCAGGAAAGTCACTTATGGTCCACAAAAGCATAGCTCGCATCGTAAAATTCTTCTTCGTTGAGCAGTCATACGTCCTCACCCCTGTTGACCACAAATCCTTCAACTCTTTTATCAGTGGTTGTAGGAAAACATCAAGTGACCTTTTTGGATGCTTCGGACCGGGTATTAATATGGTCAAGAATAAAAACTCCCGTTGCATGCACATCTCCGGTGGCAGGTTGTATGGAGTAAGAAAGACTGGCCACAATGAATATTGTCTCCCTGACATTCCAAATGGACTAAATCCATCTGTGCATAATCCGAGATACACATTCCGGATATTGCTAGCGAAATCTGGATGTACTTTGTTGAAATGTTTCCAGGCTCTTGCATCTGATGGATGAGTCATCTCACCATCCGTCTGAGTATGCTCGGCATGCCACCTCATCTTTCCAGCAGTCTGCTCCGATTGGTACAATCTTTTCAATCTATCTGTAATTGGTAGGTACCACATCCTTTGGTACGGTACCCTATTACGTCCCCGTCCTTGCGGCTTGAATCGTGGCTTCTTGCAGAATCGACATTCTTCTAGCTTCTCATCATCTCCCCAATAGATCATGCAGTTGTCGATGCAAACATCTATCATCTCAGAAGGTAACCCAAGACTATAAACCAGTTTCTGAATCTCATAATAAGAATCAGCAGACACATTGTCTTCCGGCAAATACTCTTTAAACAAGTCCGCCCATTCGTTCATGCAACTTTCAGGTAGATTGTGATCAGTTTTAATATTCATCATTCTAGCAGCCAATGACAATTTAGAGAGACCTTCTCTACAACCACTGTAAAGTGGTTGATTTGCCGCATCTAACATTTCATAAAACTTTTTTGAATCTATGTTAGGTTCTTCATCTTCATCATCATGAGCTACGAATGCATCAGCTACCATATCATGAACCCTATCATAATCTACCATCGGCTGATCCTCCTGATGGTAACTATGTGCATTATGCAATTGATGATCAACCGGTTCTTCTTGAAAGTTGCTATTACTACTACTAGCTTCGAGTAAGAATCAAACATCCAAATAAATAAGTGTTGATATTTTGATCTCCTGAAGCACACACTAGACGAGCAGTAAAGGCAAGAACACAACTTTGTTAACCCAGTTCCCTGCCTCAAACCGGTACATCTAGAGAGGGATCTCTTGCCCTCAACTTTCACTATGGATCTGAGTAATTTTCACAATACATCTATACATTTAACCTAACGTATTATTGCATTATTGGGCTTCGACAATATGTCTAACCCACATATCTCTCTTTTTCTTCTTCTTGTAAATCTGTAAGCCCAACCTGTTCCGTATAGACTTGGCTTTGTCTGGTCAAACTCACAATAAGAAATGTGAACTTGGCTAATATAATACCAGACTCAACTCCCCACCTAGTTCTGCCACTGCATATATTGATGATCCTTCTGTTAGCCCATTTATAATCAAGTAATGGGTAATCCCTCTGACATTTTGTAAATAATTCAAAAGTTCATGTCGCTCATAAGTTTTCTCTTTAGAATCTTTTACCATAATGTATTTCTGGGGAAGATCTGTATATCATTCACCCTTTGAGTTAAAAGCTTTTTGAGTAAGAATCAAACATCCAAATAAAATCAGTGTTGAGATTTTGATCTCCTGCAGCACACACTAAACAAGCAGTAAAGGCAAGAACACAACAAGTTTGTTAACCCAGTTCCCGGCCTCAAACCGGTACATCTGGAGAGGGATCTCTTGCCGTCAACTTTCACTATGGATCTGAGTAATACAAGCTTATTCTTTGCTTACAAGAACCCTAGAGAGATAGCCGCTTAATCTTGCTTGCTTCCGTTACAAGACATAAGAGCTAAACATATATATGCATCTATACATTTAACCTAACGTCTTATTGCATTATTGGGCTTCGACAATATGTCTAACCCATATCTCTCTTTTTCTTCTTCTTGTAAATCTGTAGGCCCAACCTGGCCTATATAGACTTGGCTTTGTCTGGTCAAACTCACAATAAAAAATGTGAACTTGACTAATATAATGCCAGACTCAACTCAATCAAAATAGCATCCGCTGGTTTAAAAATATGACGAATAATCGAACTCATCTATTTTTTTGTTTAGAAATATCATTTGTATTATTATTTTTAAAGTATTTATATGTCTAGTTATTAAACTAAATTTCACAAGGCTAATTATTTCTCATTATTTTGTATCAAACGGGCGGGGTGATTCGAATATGGTAGTATCTTCCATAAACTCATTACATCGGTACCATTAAAAGACGACCATTCTCAAATTATATCTTTAATAAAAAATACAGTTTTCTTAAAAATATCATTATTTTTACAAGAAATTAATAAAATTCTTTAATGACATTTAAGTTTTTTGGTTTTGGGTCTACAGATACACATAAATGGATCTATAAATATCAATACCATTAAAAGATGATCATTCTCAAATTATACCCTTAATGAAAATTACAGTCTTCTCAAAAATACTCTTATTTTTACAAGAAATTAATAAAATTCATTAATGACATCTAAGTCTTTTGGTTTTGGACCTACAGATACACCTAAATAGATCTATAAATAATGAGTTTATATATATATATAGAAAAGATATACTAACTTTAAATTTAATATAAGTATAAATATATTATGAACTATAAATAAATGAACAAACATAAAAATATTATTTTCTTAAATATACATATCAATATTCAAAATAAATCATTTGAATATCATACAAATTTTCAATACAAACCAAAACTCTATATCCTACACCATATATCATATACATATTTGAATATCATTTTTCCATGTATAATGTCATTTTATACATAATATTTATATGACAATTACGAGTGTTCAAAAATATTTTAAAACCTATCTTAAAATCGAATTTTAAATCTAAAATAAAAACACAAACTTATAATAGGCTATTAATAACGAAAATAAATTAATATTGTCATATCAATAATTTTTTTTATATTATCATTTTTTATTTGGATAACATAATAAAATTTCATCAAATTGTAAGGAATCACTAATTTATGTAATATTAAAAAATATATGAGTAATTAATCAATTTTTTTTTAAATACTATCAGATATTTTGTGTTTTATCGGATCAATGGTATCAGATCTCATGTTAATAGTGAGTTTTTGGGTTTTTACCGGGTTATATCGAATTTTTTGTTAAATCCGAACAGGATAATATACAATGTATCTATAGGTTCAACCATGAATCTAGGTCAGATATAAAAACAAATCTTAAAACTCAAACATTATTATAGAACAACTACCATATTTCGAACAAATACCATATTTTGAAGAGAGAAAAAAACAAATGATAAAACCTTAAAATTCAATTGTTATGGTTCGAAACAAAAATAATAGTAGTTTGTAAATCAGTTTTCGATCAATAAATGAAAAACAAACAAACCCGGATCAAAATATAAGAATGGGTTGGACCTGCTTTTGTTATATTCAAGTTATTATTGAAAAAAGAAAATCGATCCGATATATATATTTTTGGGCAATTCTCTTAAATAGATCTTTTTAAGTTTTTATCACAAAAATAGATATCAAAAACTAAAATGACCAAAATAGCACTTTTTATTTTGAAAATTTTAACTTTTTTTTTATTTTTAAACCCTAAATCCTAAACCCCACCCCCTTAACTCTAAACCCTAATGTCTAGATTAATTAACCCTAGGAGTATAAGTGTATATTTATTTCTTTTTAGAAAACATTTAAGTATATTTTTGTCATTTTTATTTTTGAAATCTATATTTGTGACAAAAACGTTTTTAGGTATATCATAGGAATTTCTCTATATTTTATAAGAAACGAATCTAGTTGAGACTCTCTTTTAGGTAAGCCCAAAACCTGAAGTTGCGATGGGCCGGCCTATTGGATCAATGAAATTATTTATTTATATCTTTTATAATATAAAACACAAGTCAATTGGTAATTTTGGAAGTGACATGTGTCATCAAAAAGTTTTAACAAATTTTTTTGTGTTGGTTTTGGAAAAAACGATTGAAACAAAAATTAACTAACCCGAGTGAAATTAATTACACGACTACCACTTCCCATTATCACTCACTCTATAACTGTTTTTGTTTTTATGCCCACTATCTCAACTCACATGTGAAATTATATAAATAAGTACAAATCTCAAGAGGATATTTTGAAGGTGTCTAGGAAATTACAAGACGCATACAAGGATGAAGAAGATTATTGGCACCAAAAAAGTAGGAACATGTGGTATTCTTCTGGTGATCTTAACACAAAATTTTATCATGCTTTGACTAAGCAAAGGAGGGTCCGTAATAGAACTGTAGGACTACATGATGCTAATGGGAATTGGATTACAGAGGATAATGGTGTGGAAAAGGTGGCAGTAGGCTATTTTGAAGATTTATTTAGTACCACCTCTCCATCGGAATTCGATAGTTTCCTGATAGAGATTACACCGGGTATCACTCCTCAGATGAATCAACGTCTATTAAGGATGGCGACGGAGGAGGAGGTTAAGGAGGCTTTGTTTATGATGCACCCAGAAAAAGCGCCCGGACCGGACGGCATGACAGCATTATTTTTTCAACACTCCTGGCATATTATTAAGAATGATTTGGTCGAGATGGTGAATAATTTTTTGGTTTCGGGGGCAATGGATGCACGATTAAATATTACTAATATCTGTATGATACCAAAAACGGAGAGACCTACAAGGATGACAGAACTGCGGCCAATCAGTCTCTGTAATGTCGGATATAAAATCATTTCCAAGGTTTTGTGTCAGCGATTGAAAATCTATCTTCCCTTACTCATATCTGAAACTCAATCGGCATTTGTGGCAGGAAGAGTGATTTCTGATAATATTCTTATCGCCCAGGAAATGTTTCACGGATTGCGGACCAATAAAGCATGTCAAGGAAAGTATATGGCAATAAAAACGGATATGAGCAAAGCATATGATAGAGTCGAATGGGATTTTATTAAGGCTTTATTGCAGAAAATGGGTTTTGATCTTCATTGGATTAAACTGATGATGGAATGTATTTCATCGGTTCAATATCGGGTTCTTATAAATGGTCAACCACGTGGCCTCATTGTTCCACATAGGGGTTTACGTCAAGGAGATCCTTTATCGCCTTACTTATTTATTCTTTGCACTGAGGCTTTAATTGCAAATATAAAAAAGGCAGAGAGAGGGCAACAAATTTCGGGAATGAAGGTGGCTCGAGCTTGCCCATCGATTTCTCATTTGCTTTTTGCGGATGATAGTCTTTTTTTTTGTAAAGCTCAAAAGGAAGAGTGTCAAACTATTCTTCGGATTTTAAAAGAATATGAGGCAGTTTCAGGGCAGCTAATTAATTTTGATAAGTCATCCATTCAATTTGGATATAAGATTGAAGAATCTGTCAGACAAGAATTAAGGGATATTTTGGGTATTCAGAATCTTGGAGGAATGGGATCATACCTTGGTTTACCAGAAAATCTGGGGGGATCAAAGATTCAAGTTTTCAACTTTATACAAGATCGTTTAAGTAATAGAGTCAATGGGTGGACTTTCAAGTTTTTCACAAAAGGTGGAAAGGAAGTGATCATTAAAACAGTGATTACGGCATTACCAAATCATACGATGTCCTGCTATCGATTGCCTAAAGCAACGGTGAAAAAACTGACAAGCGCGGTATCACAATTTTGGTGGAGTCCAGGGGGAAGTACAAGAGGCATACACTGGAAATCATGGGACAAGGT
>NC_027749.1:19984456-19996000 GCF_000695525.1 Brassica oleracea var. oleracea | reverse complement strand
TTTTTTTTTTTTTTTTTTTTTTTTTTTTTTTTTTTTTTTTTTTTTTTTGGACCGATTACTTGCAAATGTTTTGTGGTAATCGATCGAATCATATATATATATTTTTTTTTTTTTTTTTTTTTTTTTTTTTTTTTTTTTTTTTTTGAGAAAAAAAAAAAAAAAAAAAAAAGTACAAATTTTCTTTTAGAACCTACCATCACCGATAGCTTTTCTCTTTTATTCGATGTAAACAAACATATATATACGTTTTACTGGGTTTGTTTGATAAATCCCATTATTGGTTTATGAAGATCTCAAAGTTAAGAAGTTTTGTGCTCCTGAGTAAGTATTGTTTTACACTTTCTTCTATTGAGTTGTGAGTATTTAGGATTTTAATTGACACTCTTCCCAAATTTGCAGACAAAACAGATGACTATCATGATCCCACTGCTTCCAAAGTCCATACATTTTTGCAAATCATGTTTCTTACAGGTGTATTCTTTCCTTTTTATAAACCTTACGTATTGTTTGTTGTTTTATCGTGTGTTTAATTTTTTGTATGAATTTTGACTTATATGTTTTTTTTAAACGACTATGATTTTTTTAATATTTTTATAAATATTTTAAATAACATTTATATATTTTTTTTTAAACATGTATATTTATACCACTCATATGTTTAGAACGATAATAATTTTTTGTACTAACATTTAAATTAAAAATATAATGTGCTCCTGCATAGCAGGGGCCATAATACTAGTATCGTATAAAAGGGAAGCAGCAAAATGAAATTAGGGGTTCTCTAAACCCCAAAATCAGAATCCTATTCGCCCTTGCTCGTCAGTCATCACTCCTTCATCGAAACGAAACGAACATGGGGTACGTTTATCGATTCTTCCTTCCGACACGGTACAGTAACACGAGAGTTATGAAATCTGTTGGCAACCTCAACGACCTTACATCTCCTCCCCCTCGTGGAATACTCTATCAGACAAGGTAAGACTTTCTATTTTCTTTTTTTATATATATGTTTTGGACATACGATTCATTGTTTTTTTTTGTTCAAGTTGTATTGAGGCCAAGACAAAATCAGAGGGTTTGGATGACGAGAAGACATCTTCTTCGTTAGCATCTTGCATGGAAGAGATTACAAAACATGTGGAGTTATTGAAACAGGAACTTGAGAAACCCTATACCTCAGCACATTGCTTAAAATGGGCGGATCTATTGTTTTCTTACAAGCTATGTTTTTGGAGGATCAAATGATTAATGGATAAGGATTACAAGTGGCAAAGTAACCTTAGTAAGGTTGGGTTAGTCTAAAAGTAACCATGGTTTAGTTAATGGTTTAGCTTTATAATAACGTGAGAGGTTTGGGGAGAGATCTATCGAGAAATTAGAGAGTTGTTGCAGAGAGAGAGTCTCATGGTTCCTTTCTTTGTAAACCATTTCTGATCAATAAGAACGTATTTCATCTTTGATTATCAGTATTGTTACTTTTGAGATCCAAATCATAACAAATTGGTATCAGAGCCGTCGATTCCGGAGACCCATGTCGACAAAAGTTGAAATCGATGAAGTGCAGGAACGTCTGCAACATGGCGTGAGGAGGACCGTTGGTTGCGGAGCAACAACTGGAAAGGGACAGAGTGAAGTTCCCGAGGCCAGATATGGTTGTCCGAGAGCGGTGGAGCAGATCCTCATACCAGGAGCAGATGGAGAAGCGCTTGATCGAAATCGCTTTGGCGAGTGGTACCTCCATGGAGGAGATAGAAGAGATACAAGCTATGACGAACTATGACAGGCCAGTGAGGACGCTGGAGGAGGAAAGGAGGGCTCGGCTGGAAATGCTGGAAGAGTGCCGTCAAATGCTTGATCGATGGGATGAAGAAGATGAAGCGAAGAAATCACTGGAGGAAGAGACGATGGCTGCAGAAGACTCGAATCTGGGTCATATTGAAGGATCCTTGAAGAGTTTCTGTCTACCGTTGGTGAAACTTGTAGATGATCATCAAGTGGTTTCGCAGGAGACGCACAATGGTGAAACCTTTATTTGTTGGGATCAAAAAGTGGAGCCGTACTTTGAGAGGGGTAAAGATGCAAGAGAGGAGTTGCTTGAGACCAAGAAGGAGAAGTATGCCCACCATGTGTTCGATCAAATGGTTGAGGGAGGTGTAAGAGTAACAAGGAAGAGAAAGAGATGGAAAAAAACTTTTCTAGATATTGAAAAGCATTTGGATGATACTTTGAGCGAAAAGGATAATGATAACTTTGAGACACTGGGAATACAAATGGAGAAAATATCTAAGAGACGAAGGAAGAGTTTGTTGGAGTGGTGTAACAGAGTAAGCTCTTGTCAATTGGTGCACATCCGTCAAAGAGTTGACAGGAAATGGCTGCTCATGTTCATAAAGAAGAAGAGGAAGAGGAAGAGGAAGAGGAAGAGGAAGAAGAAGAAGAAGAAGAGAATGACAAAAATTGCAAAGAATTATGGATATAACGACAGGTCAGAACGATGCAAGAAGGCTAAAGGAGGCTTGCTGAGTGTAATGGCGAGATGGTTGCATCACCATGTGGAAGGAACTGCTGAGAAAGTGAACAAAGTGACAAGTATAGCGATAGAGATATCTGGTCAGCTTACTGGACAGAGCTTGCTGTAGCTAAAAGTTACAGTGAAAAAGCAGAAGAGTAAAAGGCTGCAGCAGCATAGGAAGAAGCGTATCAAGTCTATCAAGAATGAGGATCACTGCTGGAGTATGAGAAAAGGGAAGAGGGAGTATGAGATGAAGAGAAGCAAGCTTGAATTAGAGAAACTGAAGCTGATGCAGAAACATAATAAAGCTCTGAAGAAACTAAGGAAATGGATGAAGCATAAGTTCAAGCAGAAAAATAAGAAGGGAAGTATCAAGCTAGATGGTGCAGTGATGAAGATTAAGAAACTGTTAGCTGCCACAATGACAGAGAGAGCAGAGCTGAGGTTTGAGTGTACGGTTCAGGGAAAGCTTCTCTCACTCTTTAAGATAGGATGGACGAAGATCTTGTGGAATTGGAAGAAGCATAAGATCATTTACATGCGACAGAATATTAAGGGTATCATGACTGCAACGTTTGGTGATCGTAAGGTGAGTTTGAGAGATGCAAGAATGGGGTATAAGGTGACAAAGTTCAAGCACGAGCTAGAGACTGAGCAACTGCTGCAGGGACGTAAGAATGGGCTGAAGAAGCTTGCGACATGGATGAGGCGTAAGCTCACACTCAGTCACAGCTTTGAGTGCAATCATCCCATAAATCTCTTAAAAGCATGGAGTGAGCAATCAAAGAAGAGACCTTCAGGTAACTATATTGCTGTGATGTGGAACTTAAAGCGAGAACCTGATCTGTCTCGGAAGCAACGTAGGTACAAGCAAAGGTACAACAAGAGTCAGTGGCTGCATATGGTGGAGAAAATGATCACTAAAATTTATGTTGAGAAACCAGTGTATCTACGCCTACAGAGAAATGGAGGATCTGAACATGTGATTAGTTGCCAATGGGATCCAGGTGGAGCAGGTTCTGGTCAAGAAGATAAGATAAAGAGAGTTGGCACTGCTGACGGCACCCTGTTGGGTCATTACCAGGAAACGAGGCTGATAAGATCCACCATTCAAACTATAAAAGCTACAGATCGTGGTACAAAGGGGAGGGTCATTGAGATTCTGTTGTTTGAGATCTTGATGAAAGTGAGTTCTGAAATTCAGAAGGGAGGTGGAAACGACTTCAGGGTTATGGAAATGGACAAGGTCATAGAAGCTGTCATGAGCTCTGATAGTTGGATGAGAGGTAGATTGATTCCTATCATGAACAGCATAGACACAATCAAGGAGACTAGCAGGGACGAGTTCAGGATGGGAACATTTGAGAAACACAAGTCCAGGATCTTCCCATGCAACTGGTTGCATTCACCAAGACCACCGGAGTTGCTACTTTGCTCAGTATATCAGTTTGCCATTCAGGACTGTAGAAATGTGACTTTGTTGATCACAGTAGTTGAGGAAGATTAAAGAGAGATTCCACAATATGAAAGCGTGAAGTTGAGGTCAGATTATAAGACAGCTGACAAGCCTGAAGAGATATTACGGGTGACAGCACATTGTGAAGGGGAGACTGATGGGCTGAAGTTTCCAGAGGGATTATCATTGCAGTATTTGCAACACTTTGTAAGTCAGATAGAGATGGTGATGGGATGCAAAACTAGAAACAAGGGACGTAGGGTGTGGAAGCCACCGCTTGTTCCGGAAATGATTGAAGTAAAAGCTCAGATACTATACGAGGTGTTGCTTAGCTTGTAAGGGCAGTAGTGGTCAAGCTGGGAATGTCATAACAGGAACCACAGTCAGGAGGGGTTGCACTGAGATGGTCTTTGAGGGTCTGAAGATCATCACCTTGAGGACAAGGTGAGTTTTAAAGGCGGGAGTATTGATACAAGCTATGTTCTTGGAGGATCAAATGATTAATGGATAAGGATTACAAGTGGCAAAGTAACCTTAGTAAGGTTGGGTTAGTCTAAAAGTAACCATGGTTTAGTTAATGGTTTAGCTTTATAATAACGTTGGAGGTTTGGGGAGAGATCTATCGAGAAATTAGAGAGTTGTTGCAGAGAGAGAGTCTCATGGTTCCTTTCTTTGTAAACCATTTCTGATCAATAAGAACGTATTTCATCTTTGATTATCAGTATTGTTACTTTTGAGATCTAAATCGTAACATTTTCTTGGATACCAAAGACGGGCGCTCTTCCTCCCTATGAAGAAGTATCTGGTACGTTTACTTTTACTTAGTAATTTTGTTTCTTTTTGCAGGTTATTTACGAAATGTGCATCTTGTTTTGCAGGTGAAGGTTAGTCAGTGGCCCTTTCAAGAGGCCGTGCTTATTACATGGCTGCCTATGACATAAAAGGAAAAGAACTAACCAGCAAACAACTCCTCGATGGTGTTCCTCGGAAGCATCTAATGAGTTCAGGTGGAATTGATCGACTCGAAAGCGCAAAGGACTTTATGGTCTCTAACGACTATGTCAAGTACATGGTTGCCCATAGGCGTCCTTCACATCCTGATGAGTTTGCTGGTTACGAGATCCTGCTTGAGAAGCTGCTAGCCAGAGGCCCTGTTGTTGTGGTGTTCGATATTCTTCCAGGGTACCAAGATTATGATGGAAAAGTAAGTAATTTTTGTTAAATGTTCAAAATGTTTTGAATTTATTAGGTATAAAATAATTTTAAACATTAAATATTTAAATCATTTTTAGGGTATAACACTCCCGATAAGACGGCATGTCAAGTAGCTATGTTTGAGATATTCAAGCAGCACAGCGTTGTTGTCACCGGGTGTGGGGTTGGGTTGGTCGAAGGAAACCTGATTGAGTTCTGGCAAACCCATGATTCCCAGGACCCTACATGGGGTGTGAACGGGTTTGGCCAGTTGGCTCGTCGGAATGGTCTGATCGTAGCAGCGGTTGAGTTTCAGGTATAAGCCTAAGCCACTAAAATAATTTTTACTAGAATAAATAAATACTTTAAGTATTCATATACGTTTGTTCTGTGTGTTTGGGTTTTTAGTTTTGATCAAGTACCACCAAAAGAGCACAAGTAAGTTATAATTCAAACTACCTTTTTCTTTAGTTCTGTTGAAATGATTTTTTCTTTTCTTTATCCCATTAAGCTATCCTATTGTTTCAGGTAAACGGAGGATGAGAGAAGCCTGGCTCTTGAAACTTTTTTATATTTTGTCATAATCACCTTTGGGTTATAAACAACGTTCTGTTGTTGTTTTACTCTTAAGATTCCAAGGCTTTTGATGTGTAAAAAGTTTAAAACTGTTGCTTCTTTTCTTGAGTTTAGACTCTACCTTATGTGTGTTCAAAAAAAGAGAGTCTACCTTAGTTCTGGGCAAAATAACCGGAACCGAAGAACCGAACCGGAACCGAACCGAAATACCCGAAACCTGAACCGGACCAATACCTTCAAATATCCGAATGGTTCCTATATTTTTATATCTGAAATAACCGAACCGGAACCGAACCGAGAACCGAACGGGTACCCGAATATATAAAAATATTAATTATATATACATATAACATCACTAAATATATATTTTTAATTTAAAATTCCATTAAAAGTATATGAAAATAGTCGAGGATAACTAAATTATTATAAAGTATCCAAACTACCCGAAAGTATCCGAATCTATCCGGATAGTTTTATCTGAAATATCCAAAATAATCCGAAATGTCCAATTTTTTTATTTTAATCATCCTAATTATTTGATATTGTACCCTAAATAACCGATATTTTATCCAAATTATCCGAACTACCCAAACTATCCGAACCCGAACCGGATCCAAATGAGAACCGAACTTTTTCCGGATATTTTCCGGTTCCTACATTTACTATACCGAACCGAAAATAGGTCAAGTACTAAATGGATCCTCTAGCCCCTATCCGAACTACCCAAAACCCGAAATATCCGAACCGAATCGAACCGATACCCGAAATGCCCAGGCCTTATGATATATGTCATCGGTTCTCAGCTTCTTTTTTTCCTTTTTTCCTTTTTTCCTACTCTTTACACAACTGCTTGTTTAATATATTATCTTTTTATTTTATCATAAATGTTTCGTCTCCTAATTTTAATGTCTAAACTTGAGCTCAAACAACTGTTAAATCATCTTAGCTGATTCATTAATTTTTTTATTGAATTTATCGTTTGTATTTGTTGCACACTGAAATGCCACAACGTGAAAAGCATCCAAGTACTAGCACAAAAACTCTTTGGATATGGAGAAAATACCGAGAGAACTTTTCAAGTCCAACTGAATTTACAAAGTTCTCTACTATCATAGGCTCTTGCACCTTCTGCACCACTAAATAAATATACCTATATTATTAAAACTAAAGTACCATTTAGTACTGTTTGGAAACATAGATAGTATAAATGAAAATTGTTTGAAAACATGGATAAGAATATAAATGAAAATTGTTTGAAAACATGGATAGTGTATTTTTAGTAATTTTATTAATATAATTACATTAATTGCCTTTCAACATTTCACTCAGTTTAATAATTCCATTAATTTTATTACCTTAACAATATTTCATTTCATTAATTATATTACCATAATAATAATAGTGCAGATTTTTATTTATTAGTTAATCAACATTAACTTTGTGCCAATTATAAAATCAAAAATGTAAAATAACTGAGTTTAGCATTGGGTTTTGCATATTGTTAAACGTTTGGTTTAGTTTGTTTTACTAAAACATTTTTTTAGTTTCAATCAATGGAAAATTACGTAACCAAAAACATAATTCAAAGACATTTTTTCGTGAATAAAATAATAACTTAAATTAAAATAATAAAATATATTACATTTATTGTCACTTAATTTTCCATTCCATATAATTATTTTACTAAATAAAATACTCTTTCTATTTCACTTAATTCTATTAGTTTATAAATCAGTTAGGCATGAACATCAGCTATCCATTTAAGTACAAGTTTTTCTTTTCGAGTATCATTTTTTTTTTAATTAGGCCTCATTTGAATATTATAAATTTATGTGTGGGTTTTGAGTTGGATCCTTCTGGGTCTGGATGAATTCGGTTCTGATGTATAGGAACCTAAAAATATCTAAATAACAAATGTATCTGAAACGGGTTCGGATATTTCTATCAAAAATAACCATATTACCCTATTCGGCCCAGATCTTTTGAATACAATTAATTATATTATGACTCATCTAAAATATATGACACTAATTATGAAAACATATATAAATGTATAGAAATGTAAAAACTAATACCCGCGCGGATGCGCAGAACAATCTCTAGTCTAATTTATTAAAACAGGAATATATTTTGTACTTTACCTTCAATTTTCCTCAATAATTATCATCTTCTGCCACTATCATTAAAACACTATCGTTTTAATACATTCAATAATAACCCTACATTCAGTAATAACCCTTCTATTTCATTGGCAGCCCGTAAATTCGCTTGTTCAGTTAGAAATAATATTTATATTGGTTTGGGCTTATATAATTATATGGCCCATATAATAATTACAGTTGATCCTTCCATATAACTTTCTCAAAATAAATCGTTAGATAGATATTTGAGGAATGTTAATAATGTATTCAACTGAAGATATATGAAATATTAACCAGCTCTACAAAATATTGCAAAGATCAAACACTTACCTCTAACTTAGCTTAACAACACCCGAATTTTTGGCTATCACATAAAACAAAAAGATTTTGATCTTTCACATATAATCTAGATTAACAATCATAATATTCATTTCCTATATAATATCATATAAATGGAAAATAAATTAGCTTTCTTTTAAAGAAATTACATATATTATATTCTATTAAAATTGAAATACAAAATAATACGTACCTACATATTTTCATATCATTTTTAATTAATTCTAACCAATTCATTTATAATATTTTCTAAATAAAATGACATCATTTATTTAAAAAGTATTAAAATAACTTAAATATTTTTTATTTTTTATTATATCTTTTTTCACTCTTTTAACTGCATTATTAATTATTTTTTCTACGATATTTCAACAGCATTTATTTTACATATAAACCATAATAATTTGACATATTTAAATAAAATGGCTCTATTTGCGATAATAATTCAAAATGGTTAATAAAGAGTTTTTTATTTGCTTATATAATCAGTTAGACATGGACTCTCGGATACCTTTACAGCTAGAGTTATTTTTTCGGTATCAGATTTTTTGGATTTTGAAATTAGGATTCATTCGGAAATTATAAGTTTTCATGTGGGTTTCTAGTCGGGTATTTCGAAGTCCATATAGAATATATAACATTAATTATGAAAAAATAAAATATTAATTTATAAATAAAAAAATTTAACATCCGCACACTCTCTAGTATGACATTATAACACATGTAAACAAAAGTTTAAGAGATGCCTAAAATGAATACCAATTGGTTATTTTTGACTACGGGGTAACAAATTTGAGTTTGTAACTCAGAAAAAATATTTAAAAATTACTGTGTTTTAATGAATTTTGAGAATTTTATAAGTTGGAGGAAAACATTATTTCTTTCATATAATTAGAATTAGTCTTTATAAATATTGTTTTAGAATTTATTTGAAAAATATAATTATTTTTGTACATATACTAAAGTAATTTTATATTTTTAATTTATTTTTTTATACACAACATATAATATCCGTGAATATACAAAGACGGATCTATAGAGACGAGACATAGGTTCCAACTGGTGACCAAAGAATGAAAGGGAATAATGCATTCCTTATTATTCCTCTTTTATTTTACCATTTACAAGGAATAATTTTTCTTTTCCATTCTTTCTCATTTCTTTTATTCTAGAGGAATATAGAACAAATTTGTTCCTTCCAAAAATTGATAAAGAATATTTTTTTTTTAATTCCTATAATTTTATTTCTCTGCATTTTTTCCCTACTCATTCCTAACGTTCCTACAATGGTCACCAGTTAGACCCATAGTGTCTAAAATCACACTTCCAACATTGGATTTGATTATATACAAACATCATCATATATATATTTATATAAAAAGGTGATTGGTTGCACAATAGAATACCTTTACAGTTAAAATTTTGTTTACAGCCATAACTAATACCAATTATGCTTTAGCATTATTTAAATCAATCACCTTACAAAATAACAAAATATGTATTTTTGAATGTAGCAGCATTAATTTTTATAATCTTGATTTCATTTCTTTTGGAAGGCTGTAGCAAATCAATTATTATTTTTCTTCTTTCTAAAATAATTTTTTCAACTATTTTACATTTTATGATGTATGAAGTATGTGTTATAAATATAATATGTTATATGTTATGGTAAAATATTCAAATTTTTTTACACAAATTTAAATAATCAAAATATATAGATATAATATTTAATTTACAATTTCCTAAACATTATTTGACAAGTATTTGCCATGTGTCATCACCACATTGATTTTTTCAAAATCAATGATGACATAGCATACTAACAATGATGAATTGAATCAAATTGTGACATAGACATTGGCATTTAAAGTTGTTTTATATTTTTAAAATATGATAATAACTCATAAACCATCATTAATATAACAATAAATAATATAGTAGCATAGATAGAAATATAGTAAAATTTTACAATTTTAAATGTATTATTTAATTCTATTTTTATAGTTTTATAATTTTTATTATTAAAACAAAATTTCAAAAATTTATGCAGTTTTTGAAAAATTGTAATTTTCTAATCCCATTACCATTAGTTTCTTTTTAGTAATTTGCAAATTTTAGAAATATTATTTACTTCTACATTTTGATAATTATATACATAAAATATATCTCTTAGTTTTATAGAATTTGATTTAATATATTTTAACCAAATAAATAGATAAAAATATTTTCAAGATTATAATTTTATCTTAATTTTTATATACAATTAAATAAAATTTAAAATTTAAATATTGAAGCAAATAATAAAATATAAAAAAATAACAAAATTTTATTTTAAAATATGATTTAAATTTTAAAACTTTTATTTCTCCACGTGGTGCAGGAAAACACATAGTTTCTTCTATAAATACATCATATATTATAATAAAATCACATTGTTATAATTAGTTTAGATAATATTTTTATTTGCTACAAAATTTAAATTTTTACCAAATAAATAATTATTAACCATTTATGTTTAAATTTAAAAATAGCTAAATATATAACTTTAGAGGTATAACTAATATTGCTACTCATAAAATTTTGCAGTAAAAATTTACAGCTATGGCTCAACTATTCGTTCACATGTTTTTTTAAGTTAATTTTTACAGCTACGGAATACTCAAGAAATTTGGCAAATAGGGTTTAGGGTTTAGGCTAAGAACACGTTAATGATTATTCTAAGATAATAAAAACCAAAAAGAAATCCAAATAGTGAATAATTTGAGGTCAAAAGGTCTTCTGTAAAGCGGGAGAATTTCATTCCTGTCAACCAAAAGAATGGCATCAAAGGGATATAGCTTTGATGGCTCGTATAAGTGTTTTTGTATATTATATGTGAATCTCTGAATTATGACTCATGGTCATACCTCATATGGGAGAATTACTGCAACAACTAATTTAAGAACTAGATCTCGATCCGCGCAACCGCGTGGGTTTTTGTTTTCATTTATTTTTATATAAATATTTTGTTTTCATTTATTTTTATATAAATATTTTGTTTTCATTTATTTTTATATAAATATTTTGTTTTCATTTATTTTTATATAAATATTTTGTTTTCATTTATTTTTATATAAATATTTTGTTTTCATTTATTTTTATATAAATATTTTGTTTTCATTTATTTTTATATAAATATTTTGTTTTCATTTATTTTTATATAAATATTTTGTTTTCATTTATTTTTATATAAATATTTTGTTTTCATTTATTTTTATATAAATATTTTGTTTTCATTTATTTTTATATAAATATTTTGTTTTCATTTATTTTTATATAAATATTTT
>NC_027749.1:19969818-19984356 GCF_000695525.1 Brassica oleracea var. oleracea | reverse complement strand
ATTTAGAAAGTTTTTAAAAAATTAAACTTTTTGCTTCATAGATTTATATTATCGAGTAAATAATTAAACATTTAGTTTTGTTTAATTTTTAAAATAAACTATATAGTTTAAAATTTGTTTTCATTGGTTTAAGGTAGTAAAGATTAATCATTGTTAGATAATATGATTTTTGTTATTTAAAAAAAAATTATAATTTTTAAAGTTAACATAGACAAATATTTAAATATTTAGCATATGGAGGTATAGTATTAAAACATTAAATTATATCTATTTAATTTATACTATCTATAAATTCAATGGATCATCTATTGGTTAAATCCAATTATTGATAGCCCAATAAAAATTTATGCTATGCCCAAAATTTAAATGATAAGATTAGATATTAAATGTAACATGACTTTTTAGGAATAGGTCCATTAGGTCCATTTTAAAAAAAAAATCACACATGAATCAAAGTTGTTACTTCTGTTTTAATATATAAATACTATAGTAAATTCGTAATTAATTTAGGGTTTAAACGTTGGATATTATGAAAAAAGATTTTATGGTTATCTATATTGTAGTGTTTGATATCTTTGTTGAAATCGGATATGTATATATTGTCAGAATATACTGAATGAGTTGTTAACTGATTTCTAGTGATGGTCCATTAAGTCCATTTTTAAAAAAATCACACATGAATCAATGTTGTGACTTCTGTTTTAATATATAAGATGAAGCACTATATATTTTCAATACTCGACCACTAATCGAGACTATAAAATCATCACTCTATGCTTACTAACTTTTGACGTAATATTACGTAGGATTCTTTTCTTAACGTACAACTTTGTAAAGATTCAGTTTTGAACAAATACTGTATTTAAGAGAAATAACTGTTTAGAAACTCTTTTATGATGTTATCATATATAATTGGTACTCGTTCTTTACTCGCTATTTACCTGTATATGGTTTGTAAATACAAAACCACACGTTAATGTTCGATCGGGTGGTACATGGCATCCTGCAATAATCCTAAGGATCGCGGCTTCGAATCCGTTACCCTCAGACTACTATAGTGTATGGCCAGGCGACGGGGGTACTTAACTTCTCTGGCAAGCAACCATGTACGACTGGCGCTGGTGGTCAAGCAACCGGGGATTAGTCGGTTAAGTCTCGGCCCGCCGGATATTCCTGGAACAAAAAAAAATACAAGTACTTAACGTTTACAAAACAATAAACAAGAACAATTGTTTATATGTAAACTAGGGTAGGCCCGCCTACGGGCGGGATGAAAATTAACAAATAATTAAATTAGCTAAAGTAAATATTTAATATAAATTATTATTATTTAAAAATATATATATTAGTTAAATTTTGTACATGTTATTATATTTGAAGACTAAATAAATATGTTATCTGAAAATTGTTATGATTTTAAAAAGTAAATATACTTTTTATTTTTTAAAATATGATTTTCTTTTTACAGAACAGATGAAATTTTGTTTTCATGATATAAATTGTATAGTGATATTGTACTTAACCGAACCGTTAAAATCCACCAAATTTTTTTATGCAATGAATAAATGATGTTCTAAAGCAAAACTTATATAAATTTGTCATCTAAGAACATACCAGGGAAAATGGTATAAGAAGGAAAATGTACTCTATGATTTTGTACTCCAAACTTTATTTTACTTAGCATCATAACTATCATAATTAGAGTTGAATAAACATTAAAATATACAAAATTAAGTATCTACGGACATTTTTAATATTAAAATATAGTAATCTATGATGGTGATAACGAAACCTACACAATGAAAACTAAGACCAAAACGACCTAAAGTTTAAATTAAGCTAGTTTTTAAAACATCCATTAAAACTAATGATGTTTTATCTAATTTTTGAGTTTACTACCCAAAAACATCACTAAGATGAATTACCATACTCTATTCTAAATATTTGATCAAGTTTTAAAATCAGCAGACATCTTTTCTGATTTATATATGAACCTCCATCACTTCACTGGAGTTATGCTACAAACAAATTATATATATTTACATATCAAATTATGTTTATATTATTACCAACTATTTTGTTCAATAAAAATTTGAAATATATATATATATATTAAACCTATAACCAAATCATAAGTATTTTTTAATTCATTGTCTTCTTACTCCAAAGTATTAAAACACTATTTAAAGAGATTATTATTGTTAGACATGTCTCTTCCAGTGATATAATAATCAGCCAATGGTTTTTGTATCAAAGATTAACATGAAAACTAATTCGTGGTGGTTTTTTTCATTGAGTGTAAATAATACGACAACAACACGTTAAAAATGGATGATTGTTAAAAATGGATGATCGTTTTCAACCAAAGTGAAGCTCTGCCGTGAGGGGAACTCCTAAACGGGGGAAATCGTTGCAGCTTCGAATTCATCTATTGGAATGTACACAAACGTTCTGATCAAAAGCAAAGGTTCCCGCTCTTTCGCCGATTCCATTGATCGTTTTTTAACTTGTCTTGCACCCTAATGTGCACCTTATTTAAGAAACAATTGGTTGAGAATAATTTGACAGCTAGCTAATCTGATTCAAGCGAAAAGGGAAAGCAAATTGACATACATCCTAGGTGTTAATGGAGAGTCCAATATCATTATGACTGAGTGGATAGAGATTCTAACATTTTGTATCCATGATTGTTGGCTTGGATCACTTCCAAAAGAAACTCGCATATGCACGCTCTCGCCGACCTTGATACCAAGTGAAGACATTTACAATGATTCATTCACAAAGAAACTAAAACAACAATACAACAAATCTTATTATTTGGTACTATTCAGTAGCAAAAAGAAGAAGAAATTTTAATCAGGTCATTAGCACCTCGAGACTAAGCACAACACTGAGAAGGATACAAACTCAAGACAGAAATCGAGAATCTTAATAAGATGATAAGCCAAAAAGAGTCTGATAACTATCAGAGAGAGGAATAGAGATTAGGATCTTACAGCGTGAGAGAGCTGTGAAAGATATATTATTTAGTTTTAGTTGCAGAAACATAGCTCCATAGCCAAATGTTCTTCTTGTGGTCCCCAACAGACACAAAATGCAACACCCCACTGTCAAGAAAGTATTGGATTGTTAGAAATATGTTAGTAACTAAGCAGGCCTCATGAACAGCCTATAATATCCTTGAATTCATATAGACCCTTTAGAATGTCTACTTACGCATATGGCTTCATCTTTCATGAGTGTGAAAGTCCTAATACGATGGTCTGGTGTACCTCTGTGATTAATGCAAGGTAGCAAATCACATCAAACACAAAGAATCAATAGATCAATTAATCAAAAAGTAAAAAGAGCAATGACTTACCAGTATCAAAGACACATTCATATCCCTGGATGAAACCCAAAACTTTATCATCATAGTGATGAGTTCAATCGAAGATTACATCCTTATTTATAGGAGAAGATTTCTGCTGTAACCATGGAGAAGGGGAGGGATATTGAATGTGTCGTAGTGGGAGCCAATTGTTCCTCTTGGTTTAAGTGATGTAAAGGGGTCCTCAGTTGCATCGACTGAATAATGGCAGAGACATTACGGAGCCGATTTGCAACGTATTAAGCACATAACATAATATTCAAATGATTAATCCCATCGTTACTTATAAATCTCAAAGGAAAAGGAAAGTGTTTGTTTTTCAAATCGCCGAAGATGCCTTCGAGTCAAGAGGAATCATATCGACACAGATATGCTCGCCGCCTCTCTGCACATTCTTCGCCTCCCAGAATTGAGGAAACAGACTTCGTCGATGGCCTACAGCGATTTGAGTTTAAATCAGTGAGAATGATATATGAGATCGCCATTCTGCAGAATTTTTTTTTTGGATTGTAAGGAATGAAAGGATGCTGTTCAGGGCATGACGGCTGACCTTTTTATAAATGAGATCCACCGACTGAAGAGAGGAGAGTTGCATTGAATGAGGATCATGATATGAATGGGATAAAGGAGTTAAGATGGTAGTTAATGACAACGATTGAATGCATCCGTAACGTTTCAATTTCCCTTACCCATCATTAAAACACGTATGGCAAATTGCTCCTGAGATTCTCCGTAAATAGTCCTCTATCATCACCGTTCAAAAACTCCATGGACAGTTTACCAAAGCAGAGGATGAAGAACACTATGAACCCTAGAAATCAAATATGAAAATGTTGAAGTCGAAGATGGTTTCTGTTTATGTTATGGGTTTGATCAGTAAACACAACAAATTTAGAAAGCCCATTTAATTTAATCTGTCAGGCCCAAAATCATAGTCTGTCGTAGAGAAGAAAAAACAAAGTACACATATCACGCTACCGATTTGAAAAAGTGTTGCAAAAAGCCCAGCAGATTTCCAATTAAATGAAGTGCAACGTTTTAAATGGCCGGGACACATGGCGCGTTTTGGGAGTTCGAATTAGTGACCTGGAATCCCATGTGGATGGTCTAGGAGTGAAGCAAACTGTACTTTATATATAAAGATATGGGTCAAATAAAAAATATTATAAAAAAAATAAAACACAGCTTATTTTACTTGTTATTCATTTTAAAATATTATATATGTAAATAATTGTTATATTACAGGTTTAAAAAAATCTCAACTATTTCTAAATATATTAACTAGTTAAAATATATAAATAATTATCAAGTAATTTGTACACAAATAACAAATAATAATATGTATTACCTATTTGTAAATATACTATTTTACGAAGTATTTAAATTGAAAAACATTTATTTTTATAAAGAAAAATACAAGTTTAAATTTCTATTATCCGCACAAGGCAAATCAAATACCAGAATATGGTTGACATTGATGGAGGGAGTTGTCAGACAGAGCCTTGGTATAGGATGGTTGATATTGTCGTTTTCATAGTCCGGGAAACTAGGTGTTATTCAGCATGGCTGATTCCTCATCATATATTCCACTAAACCACCTCTGTGTGAAGTCTGAATGAATCAAAATAACGAAAGTTAAATATAGCATTTAACCTGCTCTAGAAACAGTAGTTATAAGAAAGAAAAAATTCAGACAATCTAGTTTCTTTTTACTAAAAGAGGGAGAAAGAGAATGCGGGAAAAAGCTGAAGAAAAAGAGGAATATTGAAGCAAAAGGCGGATACAACAATTTGATGTAAGAGACCAATGATGCTGTCTAAAGCCGTCCCATGCTCAGCTTTTACTTCCTTGAGGTAAAAATTTTATTTTATTTTTGAGTTAATCAAGATTCCATAAGTACTTTTTTTTTTTTGGTAAGTACGTCGAGTATTTATCTTTATAGTTTATACTATACTCGGCACTCGACTATGATTCCTCATCATTTTGTGAATAAGGTGTTTCACAAAGCGGCGTGATTACATATAAGACCAGCACATTATTACAGCAGCTTGGAGGATTAAATTATCAATTATTTGATATTAATTTATAGAGGCTAACGTAGGCCATGTTTGTTTCCATATCGATGTGATCTACAACTACGACCAATGACCAACTGTTGTTTGTTTCGATTTCTGCCACTAAACACATTGACCAATTGTAAATTACATAAAATTTTAATTTTTAGTTGCTATTTTTCAACGATTTAAAAATTGCAATTTGCGTTAGTCGTGATCAGTCGCACAAAAACAAAACAAACAATAATATGTGACCTGAGACACAAATCATAGGTCACATCGACACACAAACAAACCTGACCGCGATGAATAAACATAGATGGTCAAACAATCAGAAAATATACACAAATTTTTATTGTTACAAAAAAAAGAAATACACAAGTTTTTATTGTGTACTAAAAATGATAGCCTCTGGAATACAATAAAGTTCGGTAGGTACGTTTAGAATAAACTTTATATAGTGAGATATGCTGTGAAGAAACATAAATGTCCAAAGATTCCTATATTGTACACAAATCTCTTTTATATTTTGCTCTTTTTTGAACACTGAAAGATATTTTAACTAACAATGGTAATATACACAAATAAAACGGAATCAGAGCTCGGGAGTTTTACGAGACTAATCCCACAAGAGGGAGACACTAAGACCAACCGAGCGGATTTTATGCCAAAATCCTTAGCAAAGTAATAATAAAATATTTAGTGGGTCCCCCATTTTATTAAGGATTATGCTACAATTGACTTTTGCAGTCCTTATTTACGGATCTCATTTCTGATAATCTCTTCATTGTGCGTGGGATCCACTGCCGCGTGGGAGCCCACGATTGGCCAATCTTTTTTATAAAAAAAATTCGAACAAAAAAAAGAAAAAAATAATAAAATATTCTAAAAAGTGTTGTTAAGGATTTTCTGTTAAGGACTTATGGTTGTGGGTGCTCTAAGGACATGATTAACTCCGATCTCTTAGCCGGGGTTTTTAACTCATGATTTGAACATCATCTTTTTTTTTTTACATTTTTTGGGTAAACAGCTCTTATATCTCTTGTTTAAGAAACAATTCTTAATTTTTCTTAGTTTTTAACGAAGAAAAACTAAGAACCAACTCTTAGCTGAAGTTAAGAACCCCAGTTAAGAACTTGGGGTTAATCATAGTCTTTTATCGGGTGAAACCCAAAATGGGTTTCTAAATTTTTTTTTTTTTTTGTCTTATCTGATTTTTTTTTTAATTAAAAAATGAGTCAATCACGGGCCGCCACATGTCGGTGGGGCCCACAAAAAGTGCAATAACCCACGGATTATCGATCCTTATTTCATATTTTTTGTTACCAATTTTTGCCGTTCGGGTGGGACTCACGCATTAAAACCCCCCCTATAACCTCCTGATAAACGTGCTCTAAGGGACATCAAAAGAGCGGAACATCTAATCCAACAACGAATCACAAACGAAACAACCACCGGAAGAAAACTAAAATGTTGCACCCGTAAAGAACTGAAGCTCACCAAACAAAGACCTTAACCAAAGCTTGCATAAGCTGAGATGGGAATAGAGACAAGCACGAACAAACCCAGCAGCACCACCAAACTAGAACATCTAAGGCATTAAGACCGCAAAACTAACCACCTCTTGGTGGCCTAGTGGTAGGCGGACTCCGGTGAGCTAAGCGATCCGGGTTCAAAGGCACCCCACTACGGTTAAATCACTAGGTGGCCACCCGGGCCCACCCTGCTACTTCTGGGGTGGAAATGACGTGGCTGCTGCGGGTCTCGAGGCATGTCTAGGCCCCGGCCTGGGACCCTCGGTTAACAAAAAAAAAAAAAAAAAAAAAAGACCGCAAAACTACAGGGAGGATCCCTGAACTCCGACTGGAACAAAAGCCAAGGAAGAACTCCATTCAAACACGCGGGCACAACGACGATCCATGAATAGCAAGAGAAAAATGGAAGCAAATGAAAAAAGAGCAAACTCAGGAGAGAGAGGAAATTTGGGTGAAACCGTGACTGTATTTCAAGCTTGCCTCTTATATTTTGCTCATTTTTCTGTTTTCTTAACCACAAAAAGAACTCTTGAAATCAATCAAGAAGCGAGGGCTCCCGCACAAAAAAAAACTATCGCATACAGAAACAAATCAGTTTTTTTTTCCTCTTTCATTATCAACAATCACATTTTCACTATATTATCATTGTTTAACAAGAGTAGAGAGCGCTAAACAATTATCAGCCATTTCATGCAAAGTCTTTGTAGATCTAGCGAAGACATTCGACGTCTTAGCACCGCCCATGGCGTCGTTGCATGTATCAAATTCCGTTAATGATGCACTAAGATTGATGTTAAGGCTAAATCCATCATTCTTTTTAAGGTCTTTCAACGCCTTTTGTAGATTACCAATCGCACTATCATAGTTTGAGTAACAAGTCTTGAGTCCTCCACCACTTTTCCGGCGACTAGCAGCGACTTCTTTAGCCTTTGTCGTTCTTTTCATCAGCTCTCTTATGGAAACTTCCGTCGCTGCATTAACATTCTTTTGACCTTTTACGACTGATCTGCACAAGACCTTGAAGTCTGACACAGAGCATGGATCACGCCCGCCTGAGATCATCGGGCGAGCCATCGCTACGACGCTTTTGCTCACCATACAGAAGAGGAGAACCATCGCCACAAGGTGAAGATTTGCTGACATATTATATTATTGTGCTTTTGAGATTAATATTATAGCGTTTAAACACCGGTTGTTAATTATTTGATCAAAGAGAAGGAAATTGATTATTTATGTGTGTTGCATATGCTAACCAAAACTATATTTTTAGTAAGTATTTTTGAGGAAAATAACTAAAATCATTTGTCACCGGTGAATTAGAGGGACATATCAAATATAGTTCAATGTGATAGCTTTTTTGTTTTCTTTTGAGGAAGAACTATAAAATCTTCAAAACTTTGATGGTTTGTGACTATGCTTCGACATTAGCCATATGACCAATGAATAATTTTGCAATAAAGGACTGCTGGAAAAGGCTATCTTAAGTCCTATTTATGTTGCCTACCATTACCAATAGGGTTTATAAGTGGCTCTTGCTGTTTCTTGGCTCAGTTAGAAAAGATGTTCAACCGTTGACTTGGGTGAAGAGGTTCACAATTTTACTTGGCACCGCAGAATAAATGACGTATCTTCACGAAGAATCAAACCTGACAATACATTTCGCTGATTAAATTGTCCTTCCAACATGATTTTCTTTATTACGATGAGTTTTCAATTCAAAATCAATTAATAATTTAATAGTTCATTAATTTAATTATCCAACTACTGATATACATTCATTTATTAACACTCTTTTTGGTGAGTAAGTGTGAGAACAAAATCTATAAGGCATAAATGAAACAAACGGCCGTATATTTTTGGTGAAAAAACATATTTATTCTCATTTCAGCCGATATTAAATTAATCAAGTTAAAAACTTGTATAATCTTCAAACAAATTATAATTCATTCACTATCTAAAACTCATAACTCACCTATACAACTTGCCTCTTATATATAATATTGCCCTTCACATGCAACCAGTGAAACCTGTTAGAAAAAAAAATTGATTTAATAATAATAATACTGAAACATAACTCGTGGCCCTTTGAAAAACACACACTCTTTCATATGTAATTTATTTTGGTGACTTTTATAAGATAAAAGTCTTCTTCCCAGATTTATTCTGGAATTGATTTCTTCTCACAAGAGGGACAACCAATTGTGGTAAATAAGAGACAACTGTTAAGGCGTACACGGTGAATAGACACACCAACTCTTTCATTTATTTTTCTCCTTCTCTTAACTCATTGATTTTCAGTTTCATATGCATGCTTTTGCTTTCATACTCTGTTTTCGTTTTTGAATCTTGCAAATGAGATTGAGATTATCACATCAGGGTTATATCCATGATGCTTTACATATATAGTGGTGAAGAATAACGACGGCGGATCGGTAAAAGTGTCGCCGTGTCGAAAAAGAGAGAGGAGATGAAGATGATCTCTATATGGTGGTGAAGAATAATGACGGCGATTCAAGTGAATGTGTATCAGCCTATAAAAAAAATGAATTGAAGAAGATGAATTCGCCGTCTATACTATATTCGATGAAAAATAAGTATAGTATCGATTCTTTAATGTAGCTTTATATACATGTACCATACTATTTGAGACATATTTCTATACTATTCTTTAAAATGTAATAATTTGTCATGTCTTCAAATTTGATAGTTCTTTTCTCTGTCATTTTGTGTGATTGATTGTAATATGCAATTCATACTATATTGGTTTATGTGTAATGATTAAAACTAAATTTGGTTAGATAGCAAATAAACCCTTATATTAGTGTACTATACTATATTCTATACTATATTAGTTTATTCGCAATGATCAAAACTTCTCTAAAGCATTTACAAAGTCAATTTGAGACAATAATTCTATACTACTTGAGACAATAGTTCTATCATATTTCTTATATATGTAATAATCTGCCATGTTATAAGTTCATAATTAGGGTTTAGTTTGTGTAATATTTGAAAACAGCTTATAGATTGTATTTGAGTTTATAGGTTCCTGGTTAGGGTTTAGATTTACTAAGTAGGGGTTTAGGTATAGTAGTCAGCAATTTTGGGTGGATTAATTATGTATAGTTCTTACCGCATTTTGAGTGTTGTACTATGTCACTAAGATAGAATTGTACACTCACAACCTATGGTTAAGATTATATTTGGGTTTAGATTTAGTAACTAGGGAGTTTGTTTAGTGTTTAATATTTAAATGGGTGGTATGGTTTAGGATTTTGTGATTAAGATTTAGGGTTTAGTATTTGCAAGGTGAGGATTGAGTTTTGGGCTTAGTGATAACAATTTAGGGTTTAATATTTAAAGTTGGGTGTGAGTCAGTCATTCTATACTATTTATAAATGTTCCATGCTATGCCGTCTACGTTGAGAAAATTGGCAGCATATTATATAGATTCTATTTGAGTTTATAGTTTAGTTATTTGGGTTTAGATTTAGTAACTAGAGAGTTTATCTAGGGTTTAATATTTAAGTGGGTGGGTATAGTAGTCAAATTTGGTTAGATAGCATATAAACCCTTATATTAGTGTACTATACTATATTAGTTTATTCGTAATGATCAAAACTTCTCTAAAGCATTTACAAAGTCAATTTGTGACAATATTTCTATACTATTTGAGACAGTAGTTCTATACTATTTCTTAAATATGTAATAATTTGCCATGTTATAGGTTTCTTGTTAGGGTTTAGACTGTCTAATATTGAAAAATAGTTTATAGATTGTATTTGGGTTTATAGATTCCTAGTTAGGATTTAGATTTACTAAGTAGGAGTTTGCGTATAGTAGTCAGCGATTTTGGGTGGGTTTATTATGTGTAGTTCTTACCGCATCTTGGGTGTTGTACTATGTCACTGAGATAGAATTGTACACTCGCAACATATGATTAAGATTATATTTGGGTTTAGATTTAGTAACTAGGGGATTTGTCTAGGGTTTAATATTTAAGTGGGTGGGTAGGATTTAATATGCATGTTCCATACTATGGCTGATAAATTTTAAATATATAGTAAAACAGTTATAGATTATATTTGGTTTATAATTTATTACAGTATAGATTTACTAATTAGAGGTAAAAAACAGTGATGTGGATGACTTTAACACTGTCGTTGTGTGCACTAAATTTTACCCACATCTCATTTGTTAACATCATATTTAAGTATCTTATTCACCATATATTTTTTTGGCCACATCATCTCTAACAACACAAAGTCACTGGATGATTACAAGAAGAAAGGGTAGAACCGGATAATAAATGTTAGTTATTACATTATGTCAAAATCAATGATATGCACTTAATTTCTTTTGCAATCTTAGACATCTTGCAAATTCTCCCTAAAAACTTTTCACCTCCTTTTCTGTTAGTAACTACTTAGATAAAAGTAAAATTGGTTACTCTTTCCCTCTTGATCCATGAAGAGAAAAAATATGTTGCATTCGGTTTGACTTTTTTTAATATATTAGATTATATATACTATTATTTAGAAGTTTTAGATATCATGTTTATAACTAGTTGTAGAGTTTACTAAAGTACTACGGGGGAAGCCATTTCATACCCAACATACCGTGATATGTTCAATTCATAACCGAATTATATGATCATGCAAAAACATATCCGTACTTTTGAAAATTTTAAATAACATAGCTATTGTTTATTTTTTTTTTACGAAATCACCGGTCACCACAACAACTGTCACTTCATCTAATTTTGCTGACATATATGCTAAGTAAACTAATTTTACCGACGGAAATTCCACGTATACAATTTTTTTCTTTTTAAAGAAAAAAAATAAAATAGTCGTTTATATAAATATTTTTTTAGAAAATGTAAAATTTTATAATTTTTATTATTCAGTATTATAAAAAAAACTAAATTAACAAAAATTTAATCTTATATAACATATATATATTCGTAAATGTTTTGATTGTATCACAATACCGTCTTTATAAGAGTTATTTATGTGTTGTAATGATTCAAATTTAATGCTAGTATTATATACAGCCGTGTCACTCTCGATTAATCATGGTTGTGTTTAGGGTTAGACATAAAATCCGTGACCTAAAATCTGAACCGAACCCGAACCGAAAACCACAATCCGTACCCGGTCCTAAATGTAAAAAATACTTGAATAGGTCTTGTAGTATATTACAAAACATATCCAGATCCATATTTACAAAAATTCAAGTATGGGTCTGAGGACGTGTTACAAAATTGAACCGAAATCCGAAAAGCCCGACTGAACTCCAACGGTACTCGAACGCTACATTTAAAGAATTTATGATGTAAATTTATTGTATAACTAACATTTACGAATATATCTCTTACATAAGATTAATTTTATGATTTAATTATTTTTTGGTTAATATTACTAAATAATAAATTTTTATAAAACATTTTTATAAAACGACGATTTTTGTCTAAAAACAATTGTACACGTGGCATAGCAAAATTAGCTGACGTGGACAAACGTCAACAAATTTAGATGACGTGTCAGCTGATGTGTTGACTAGTGTATAATTTTGCCAAAAAAATAAACAGTTGGTATGTTATTAAAATACAAGTATGTTTTTGCACGGTCACATAAGTTAGGTATAAATTGAACATATCGCGATATGTTGGGTATGAAATTACCGTTTTCCTGTAATATGGGACACAACTTGTAGTTGTGAGATCCATATATTGTTTCAAGGATAAAATAGTAAAACAATTCAAAACAAAACAAAAAGACGAAAAACCAGGATGCGTTGGTCCAAATGATAAAAGAGTTCCGGTTGGAATTACAACCACATAGATTTGATTTGCACTGAGAGTGACTATTTATAATGTTTGGGTTCGCGGCAAAAAGATAAAACCATTTTTTTGTATAAAAAAAAACTCAAAACAAAAAATCATATAAAACGTACGTTACTTGCGAGGACACTAGAAATATATCAAACTAAGAGAATCAATCAATATACATTCATATTCAAATGTAAAAAACTATATTGTGGCCATCAATTGTTGTCATAAGATACAATCAACAATTTTTTTAGAAAATATATTCATAGAAATTTTCTCTGACCACTAGAAAATTATAGTAACTTTCACTGTTAAATTCAGATTTTTCATGGGTTGAAATAATTTGTTGCTGCATTTACGATTAGAGAAATCACTTAAAATAACTCTAATTAATCACGAAATCTATAATATAATGAGATAGTTCCCTCTTTCCTGAAGCGACACGTCAGCATTTTGGTGGGTCCCACTTTTAAAAAGTGCGAAAAAAATGTTAAGCATGTGACTTGAACCCGGGTTATTTAAATATAAACACCAACATTTATACCACTAAATTAAATGATACTTTGTACATTGATGGACGAAACTAATATATATTTATGAAGGTCGGAAACCTTTGTTTCTTCGGTTTTCTTTGTGGGCCGGGCCTACAAGTGTATTATGAGTTTCATTTTTAAACGAGGTTCATCACGTTATATGAAAAAAACAACAATTATAGTTTTTCCATATTGTAAACTGTCTTCGTTTAACATGAGTTAGGGTTCTTTTCATCATTATCTTAGACAAGTCTGAGTTACAGAGTTGCGTTGTGTGTCTGTTCGTAATCTATTTTTTCACCGGTGAACTCTTCATCTCCCCATCTTAAATCGCTTGATCTTAAATGTTCCTGATTTGTAGCCTTTCTGTAAATGCATAGCCTCTAACCTCCTCGCTTATGGGATTCTCTGGACTTCAAGAAAGACAGTGAGTTTATGGGAATCACGGTTCTCTTCCTTGATGAAAAGGTAAGTTAATCTTCGATTTATCACACTTATTTAATATAATTGTTTTTAATTGATTTCCTAATTCTTTGTTAAATAATATTATTTGCATATTTCGTGATTCATGAGTTTATTTCCGCCGGACGTGCTAATCATTACATGTCATCTTTGAAAGCCGGTTCCATTGTGAAAATCGATCGTTTTGAGGTTGTTAGGTGCTCAAGCATGTACAAGATAACTGATCATCCATTCCTCATTCGTTTCATCTCACAAACTATTATTTATGAAGTCATCACGGGTGCTCCTGAGATCAATCTCCAATCATAATTAGAATGTTTGACAATTTCCAAGTGATTGCGAACACAAACCTAGAACTCCCATGTATATTATCATATTGCATCTGGGTTTATAATATGTTTCGTTATCATAACTGATATTTAAACTCGCAGATGTGGTTGGAAAAATCCAATCTGTCCAAGACTCTGACCTTAGCAAAGAAAGAACTCGAGCCGTTATCCATCTCCCCATTGATTCGTAAGAAACAATCAACACACAATTCTCTTTATATTATTATCTATATTGTGCTAACATCAGTAATCAAAAATATTTCCTACCCAAATTCTATGGTCGTCTATTTATCTCTTTTACTTATCAAACTAATTTTACAGAAACCTTTATTTTACAGCTTAAAAGAAACCACAACAACCCAAACAATCAAAACACCAAAAACTAGAATTCCAAAAAAGACGAATCATTAATGATCACCTCT
>NC_027749.1:19967527-19969786 GCF_000695525.1 Brassica oleracea var. oleracea | reverse complement strand
TACACGGCCAGCTATTTAACAATTTACAAACTTACTTTCGCAACGACACATACATCGAGTCAGCTAAACAAATACAAATTACACGGCCAGCTATTTAACAATTTACAAACTTACTTTCGTAACGACACATACATCGAGTCAGCTAAACAAATACAAACTAAACGGCCAGCTATTTAACAATTTACAAACTTACTTTCGCAACGAAGAATACATCGAGTCAGCTAAACAAATACAAATTACACGGCCAGCTATTTAACAATTTACAAACTTACTTTCGTAACGACACATACATCGAGTCAGCTAAACAAATACAAATTACACGGCCAGCTATTTAACAATTTACAAACTTACTTTCGCAACGAAGAAGACGAAGACGACAACCAAGATCAGTGAAATTGCCTAAACAAAAAAAGCAGAGTAAGTTATGAACTCTGATAAATACAACTAACAATGATTTCTGTTTACATATTACCCATCAAATAAAAGATAAACAGGAGATACAATAGACAATCCCGACAGACACAAAGGCGGCAACAACTGCTCCACCTGCTCACTCCTCTTGTCTTAAAAAAATAGTATACATGCCCAATGTCAACAGGCCAATGCTATTGTCTTCTTATGAGAAATACATAAATTCGCTTAAAACTCATTAAAGCCCAAATACTCAAAACTGTCACTCATTTTATAGTTATTTCTGAAAGTATTCATGTATTTGTTTTAAAGATCCGGTAAGAGCAACAAGTTAAAAAATAAAATAAAAACATATAACAAACATAATAAGGATAATAAAAATTATTACTTAATACACACATCTTACACAACTAAAGTGGAGAAAAAATATCCAGAAATAAAAGGTACTCTCAACAACTTTAATACTATAATTTATGTACTCTCAACAGTACAAGAAACAAATTAAAAAAACAAACAAACAATAAGTCTCAGTAACACATCAAACAACAACATGAACTATATCAATCACATTACTAACACAGTTTAGTCCTTCATAAGTGGAGAACAATGCATACACAGTTCATCATCACAACTCTAACCCTATAACAATAAAAAAAACTTGAAAAACAACTCAAAACGCAAAATTCACAACTACAAAAACCCTAGCAAATATTGAGATGAAACAAGAACTCTGTCCACAACCCCTAGTGACTAAAATAACTCATATAATTTTGAAATAACTCTTGAAACATGCAAATTTACGATTTTAGCATTACTAATAATTAAACCATAATTTTTTTAAAAAGAAATACACTTTAATTTTAGGGGAATTGCGATGTATGACGTTCAATAACCGCATAATTCACTCGATGGCTAATTTCCCTAACTCACCGATATATGGCTCACCTTTTATAAAATATTGCCATATTGCCCTCCTTATTAACCGGGAGTATCGGGCAAAAAATAAAGATTAACTAAAAAACATTAACTGTTCACTAAACTGTCGTGGCGCATCGTTACCCCACATAATCCTTTTTTACTTTACCATACCTTTCTCTGTAAACTAAACACTATTCTTCTCTTTCATCACCACCCGAAATTCACGTTGTGTGTTGTCAGACTTTAAACTGCTCGTCACCGCGATATTACTTCACGCACCGACGAATCGGAACCCGGAAGGCATTCTACAGTTCTTATTCTGTCAAGATCGCATCCGGTACTCCCGTGAGTTCGATTTTACTTTTCTATTTTGTCGAAATTTCCAGTTACTCCGACCGGAATTGAGTCTTGTTCTCCGTTTCTTTGTTCTTTTCAACAATACGAGAGCTTTAATTGTCTATCTCTCCTATGTAGTGTATCGATTTACTGGTCTTTGCACGTGGTAGTAAATTCCAGATAGAAACAAAAATCGATTCCGTGCCTTTGTTTGGAAAATTGTAACTGTGATTACTGCGTGGTCGCTTTCGGTTTTCTGTTTATCTGGTTTTCACCCGTCATTATATGTACACGAAAATAGGATTTTGAATGTAAAGTGGCTTAATTGTTCACTCTGGGACTTAGGATATTTCATAAAACTGACCATACTAGACCATTTTCGTATTTTCAATTGCAATATAGTATGTGAATAACATAGTAATGTCGTTTGCTATTCCATTTACTGTGAATCTCTTTTTTATGTGTGGTATTGTTTTCATTCTATAGAGTTTGTTATTGCCATCTCGGTAAGGAGAGATATTTAGTATCAGATAGCAACGGAAATCGGTTACATCAATACTAGAATGAGGATTATGAAACCCATTTCACTGTCTA
>NC_027749.1:19964077-19965945 GCF_000695525.1 Brassica oleracea var. oleracea | reverse complement strand
GGTCACAGGGGAGTTTGATAAGATCAATCAGTTACTGAAGTCTCGGCTTAGAGGTGCGGATATGGGACCAACGTATGGGTTCAGTCCTGAGAGACATTTGTCACCATTCCCAGATCAGAATGATGATTTCAACAATTCAGAGGTTAATCCCGATCGACCCACTACACATACTGGTGCTCCTGATGGTATGGGTACCCATACAAAGTTCGTTGTAAGTCTCAATACAATGAAATTATTCTTATATAGTATGCCATTCCATAAGCTCACCAGACTATTCCATTTCTTATTCCTTGTTTGTATTATTCTCCAGTCAACACAGCGAGATGGAGAGGATGTTGCAGGAACAGGGACCGCCTCGGTTGGTTTGGGTCAGAATCTGGATGAAGGAGAAAGGGGTGGAGGACTATCTCCGGGTAAACAGACCGACTCAACTGATGGAGTCGAATTTAGAGCTGAGACAGGGGGCGAGCATAGGGTAGATGCTCACATTGGACATGACCCCATAAACGTGGAGGTTTGTCCTTTAAATTATGTTGTGTTTTATACCATTCTATGCAGTTTATGCAATTAGATCCTTTTCATATTGATATTGGTCACTGACATTTCCATACTATTTTAATTTAGAATCCCTCGCCTTCGGTAAACGTCGCATCCCCTGACAATGCTGATGCCGCCAATCCTCCATCTCGAGTTGATGTGGTAAGACTGAGTAGAAACGTGATAAGCAGTCAAAATGTCGGCTTTGTTTTAATATTATAATAATACATATTGGCTCATTAAATTGACAAATGTGGTTAATCTATCTAGGACCAATGATTTTCTCTACACTCTGATTCTGGTTAAAGACATACACTGGGTTGGCATGATAGTATATTTAGCTATGTGGGCCATCTATGTGGTGGACGCGAACCAGACATGTCCTCCTATTTCTGTGGTGAAAGATGTCGTCAACCCGATATCGATTATGATGCCTCACATGATATCGAGGTTCTGTCTAACTTCCCGACCTCGTGAGTTGAATTACCTTCCGTTCCCCATATCTCGCATAGATATACCAGTTCTACTTGAACATCCAGGTATTGGCCGCCTCTCTATAAAATTTTTGTTTATCAAGCTCTAGTCTATACCATACGCATAAGCTACTATACTTTATGGGGTAGCCAGTATAGAATTCCACGCTAAATTTTTAATGATCCTTTTCCTGTTCTTAGGATACGCCGCGGTGGTGGGACTGATTCTGTTAGAGATCGCTGCGGTGGGGAATCCTTTGATTGATCTGTCTCTAACTGAAGAGGAGGTTCGTGTTGCAGCGGAGAACTATGCAATATCTACGCTGGGTATGTTTAAGGTGGTCCCCACTAATCCTGCAGTTTAGTCGTTTTTAGAACTGTACTACTTTATGTTGCAATAACAGTTTGATGTTATCCACATTGTGTTACGGAATTTCCTTTCTCTTACCTGTTTATGTTTATCTCTGTGATACTTTGTTTCTTCAGAATAACAAACTATGGTTTCTTATGGTTAATTTATGATGTCCTCAGTTACATGTTTCTTTATTCCATGCAATAAAAATAGTATATTTTAAGCAGTTAGTGTTTACCATTTAGAGTACTGATTGTACAACATGTAACGAAGGTTATCATAAGTCAGTCTATCTTGAGTCATATCCAAGTTTATGTTCATCTCGAAAATCTTATATAAATACTACACATTCCATCTATATTCCATACTATTTAAATTATCTTCAGAAAATAACTATTCTATATATGACGATTGATATTATCACGTTATACGGGGTAATGGTAATGGGTATAGGGTTAAGGAGTGGGGGAGGGTTTGGGTTTAGTTTTCCCTACGGGTTAGTTTGG
>NC_027749.1:19955342-19957197 GCF_000695525.1 Brassica oleracea var. oleracea | reverse complement strand
ATGTTGTGTTTAGGATTTCTATTGTTAACGGTTTAAAGGTATTAGTTATAGTATAATACTGATAATAAATGGTATAGAAACAACAACCTAAAAGCTTAAGGCTTATAAGATGTGAGCAAATAGTGGAGAATGGCATTATTAATATTAGACAAAAGAGAAGGTCTGGGGGTGTTCCGTACAACAACCACAAGAGTTGTGATTTAAAGGGGTCTATATAACATAATATGTACATACCAAATAGATAGATATATCACTGTAAAGCATATACCATTCTATTTGGTTAAAAGACTGTTTTTCTCCCTTTCCACTTCCTGTACATGCCCGGTCTTTATACGACACTGGCTACTGCATAATCACCCAGTTCCCAAAAGATTTCACCGAACTGCCTTCTGCTGCCTTCTCCATAGTTATAGCTTATCATATTGGGTTGCGGCAGGATGCCCTGTTGTGTCCTGAACGGCCACAACGTTTGCATTTACTGTTTGACGAGCTTCCTACTTTCTACAAACCAAATTTAAACATCTATCATTCTTGCCTAAGTCTAGAATATATAATGTTCCATATTAATAGGTATTACGACAATATTTACATATTGTACTTTATATTTAGTCCATTTGAACAATTACCTATTCGGCCTGACTATTCCATAAGCTGATCTAACTATTCCGTTCAGTAATTAGAAATTTCATAAATGGTAGAGTAGCTTACCTTGTACTCCCCACGTGATAGGATGCGGACTTTCCTAGGACGCTCAGGTGGGCGGCATACTGCCGGTGGAAGTAATGGAGCTCTAGTTCCAGATCCGAGTTATAATCCACCAACAGATGGGACTGGATATATTTTTCCGATGAATCCTTGTCGCCATGTTGGTACACGGTAAGCCGGTGCCACCAGCGCATCCGATGGAAATCCAACCCTGGTTGAACAAGCAAGCGCATGCATACAGGGTATCCCTATTAGTTGATACTCACCACATGTGCAAGTACCGGGACCCAATAAAACTGTGAAGCACTCCCCGGTGGGGTCCTGCACTTGGTATTCAAGATCGGCTATATCACGTACAGCCATAGCGGTGGAGAGATCAAAGTTTTCCTCCACGAGTTTCCTGACATTTGGGGTGATAGTTCCTTGCTCACGGGTTGATTTCGCTCGACGCAATGCGAACCAAGACATAACTGTTGTACGTATGTACTCAAACATGGTAATGAGGGGATATTCTAGGATTCAACTATGTTTGAATCCATGACGTTGAACCTATTCCCCCTGAAATGAACCCTAGTCCACTGGTCAAACCCTGTTAACAATATTAATAAGTACTGGGCAGTTGTATATTTAGTACTATATTGTAGTAGATAGAATAGAAATGATGCAATATAGTATAGTACCGTTGTGTATTATATAATATCAGATAGAATCGTTACCTATATCAACCAAGTAAGCCGCGCAATTTGGGCTGATTTTCTGAATTTCAATAAACTTCTTATTAAATTCAGTCACGGTGAAAGCTCTTGCAGCAGCGGACATAAGGTTCGCGAGTCTGCTACTCTTGTATTTTGCAATCACATTTCTCCACAGATGGACAACACATATGACATGCTGAGCATGGTTGTAGACCTGTACAAGTACAAATATATTATATAGATGGTGAACGTTACATATAGTATAGTTGGAAAAAAATAGAATGTGTTTAATTTAATGTTCAATAAAGATTGTCCGCATATTTACCTTCCTCAGTCCAGTGGCGATACTTGCATGGCGATCAGAGATGAAAACCAAGCCCGGGGTATCCAGAACAAAAGTTTGTAGCCTCTGGAAAAACCATTGCCAAGCATCGTCGTTTTCGCTATTAACAACA
>NC_027749.1:19901356-19954978 GCF_000695525.1 Brassica oleracea var. oleracea | reverse complement strand
AAGTCAATAACTCTATCATTGTCATCCCGGAGAATATTCGAATGAAATGTTCTACTTTGGACGTTATGTCAGGTTCAAATATCCACCGTTGATCGCTATCACGGACCCACGTCCCATGTACAAGCAAGACTTTATCTTGTCCTGTCATCTGCAGGTTGGAGCAAAAAAAATTACTATCTCAGATCTACATCAAATGGTCCATTCCATATTGAGACAATCATTTATATCAAATACTATAATGATCATCAACTACAAATACAGATAAATACAAGGATTAGTTGGTTGTTACTGATGATTACCTGTTCGAATCTGCTGAGCATTAACTCGTTCTCTGCTTTCACCTTCGTCAATGTCTTTTTCTTACTTAACAACGAGATGGACAGACTGTCAAAAGTATATGGAATACACGATATATTGTGAGGGTGGTCTATTCTGATCCACATATTTACTGAACTCAGTAAATAGCATGCGGTTATTTTCATGAGGACGTGGCTTCTACTCTGTCCTTAAAATCTGCACAGTGCATGGTGAATATCATCAATTCCTCCTTCCCGCAACGTCATCTCTCTCTATCACATCGTCATCTATTTAATTTGCAAAACGTAATCTATTTCTCTCTCTTTCACCGAAGACTTGTAAGCGTAGAGGGTAGAACCGGATGAGGTGAAAGACAATTGTTACCCATTTAATTATGTCAAAATCATGTTCATATACTTAATTTCTCTCGCTATTTCACCAATTAGCCCTTAATTTTAAGAAATGAAAAAAAGAGAAACACTTTACTTGTGTAGGGTTTTTCCACCGAACGAAACGCCCTCCTCGTCGTGTCCTTCACCTCCATCTTCGACGGTCATTTCTCCGTCACAACCGGCTTCGTCTCCATCACCCCTACCGTAACTCGACTCTGTCTCCTACGTCCTCCACTTGAACTCACCTTTTGTCTCTGTGTTTCTCGACAAACCCGAATCGATTTCACCTCACTCACTTCCGGCTTCAGTTGCAACGTACTCTAATCTGGGAGTCTTTAATCTATGTTGTTGTTATTGTATATTAGTTGATTGCATGTAGAAATTTTAATTTCATCTAACCTTCGACTTCAAATCTGTTGAACATAGGTTTGGTTCTGAATGAGAATTGAATATTTTTTTTTTGTGTAGGAGAATTTCTGAGTTGAAGGAGAATGAGAGGCGTTAGAAGATATTTCTTGAAGCTGGGTGGACCAAAGGTTTCAGCTTGAGAAGACAATGAAGATTCTTCCTGGTGGTGGAGCTGATGAAAGCAAAATAGGCGTTGAACAAGTCAGGTGAACTCTGACTCAATATGTATTCCTTTATCAAAGCTTCGATGTCTGACCCTGATGTGAGTTGATATTTTTCTGTAAAGTTTTGATTTTTTCTTACGCTTATATTGGAACTTTGGTTTAAGTTGTTGTTGTGCTCTAGATGGAGAATATGGTTCACTTTATTGCTGATATTGGGGATGGTGCACTTATATGTTTTATTCTGTGTTTGTGTTGATAGGGAATTCTCAAAGCTTCTAGCTTTACATCACTCTGAGGTGCGGAAAGAGAGCAGGTTACGTGCTGTGTACAATAAGATCGAGAACGGCGTAGGTGTTGCTTTATCAGCCAAGTCTCTCTTGAGTGCTGCTCCTCTTTCTTTATGCTTAAGTGATTTGACGGGCAAAGAGTAGTTCCTCATATTTGAAAACTTTTATTATAAGTTCGTAATGAATTCTTTTTTGTATTGGTTCAACTTTTCTATGATTAATAAATAAGCTTTCTGATTGCCTGATTGTGTTTGCTTGCTTCGTGTTGTGTAATATGTTGTCAAAACAATTTTAATGATCTCATTTAGTATGAGCTTAAACAAATATTAATCATCTTTGTGGGGAAAGGTAAAGATGACCAGAACATTGTATTTGATCTGAGTTCTCAAGTTTGAGTCTCGTTCTTGTGATGCCAAATTGTGTATTTGTGTGTGAACCAGGTGATGTGTCCAACATGACTCTTGAAATAATGTAACATGACTCTTGAAATAATGTGTAATTTATAGATTTCTATATTTTATAATGTCCAAGCTTTTTTCTATATCATATGTGATATAACTTCCAAGCCTTTTTCCCAAAGGGATATTCGACAAAGAGGCACTTACGACTCATGGCATTGAACTTGTTTTGATTACGAGGATTGCAATAAGTGGTTAAACCACCATGAAATGAAATGAAACAACTTGATAATCTATATATATAAAAAAATGTTTGTCTTCCTTCTGTTACGCCACGTCATAAAGTCATTGACTGTGAGTGCGACACCTCTCTTCTTTGCATAAAACTCATCGTTTCATTAATTTTTGATGTGGGCTGCTGCGTTTCATAATTGTTTACGGTTTAGTGGGCTTTTTGTTCACACCGTGATATAGCCCAAATACAGAGAAATAGCCACTATAATGAAAACATATGTAAAGACTGAAACTTTGGAAACGAGAAGGAAAAGAAGGAGTGTACCGTGAGTTTCTGGATGCTACTGACTTCGCCTTGGTTGGAGGTGATATCAACGGTGACGGTTCATTTTGCCGCCACCTCCGGTAACTCAATAACATTCAAGAGTTTAAAATTATTGGCGATGGATTTTGCAGAGTATGAAGAGGCAGAGTATGAAGAGGCAGAGGGAAGAGGATGATGAGCAACAACACTGAAGAGGTTAAAAAAGAAAATCGAGCCAATTAATAAAAATATTCCACAGTTTAAGCGGTGGCGAGTAAATCAGATCAGTTTCTCAATTCCGCTATGACTTGATCAAGAGAGAAATATAGTTATTTTTTGTCCAAAGAAATATAGATATTATCAAAGTAAAGATTGCTCTGAACGAATCATAAGAAGATAAGGGAAGCAATCAAAGGTTTTTATTTCATTTTTTAATTAGTTATTGGGAATTAACATGAATGGAAGTGTCATACATGCACGGAGACATGCGTGTTGGTGAGATATGAGATACAGATTTTAAACTTAAAAGGGAAATAGACAAGAAGCAATGCATTCAATTCCCATTGGGTCTTTTCTTTTGAGCCTTATGTCTCAAAGAAAAACGACGGAACATAACCGAATTTACTTCGGTTTAGTTTAGATTTGATTCAGCTTAAATGCATGCATGATTTTAAGCTACACAAGTTTCATTCAATAAATAAATCAACGGAAAATTTTATTGTAAGAAATTGGGTTAATTGAAATTCATAAGATAGAAAACAATAAATAATTAAAAATATTTTTATAATTATCTAGCTACTTAATTATATTTATATAATATTTATATATCAAAATAACATAAACATATGATTATAATTAATATTTAGATAAGAAATCCGGGCGTAGTCTGGACCGACCCTAGTAATGAATAAAAGATGGATGAAAAAGATGACGAAAATTACCAAAACCTTATCTAATTCTGATCTTAATCAATCTAAAAATAAACCAGTTTTGAAATTAATGTAAATCGGTCGAAACTAAACATTAAATTAAGTTTGGTTTATATAAACCCAGATTTCCCTCAATAAATCTGCCACGACATAAAAAAAAAAGTCTACCACCACTTAAACAAAAAGTATACCAACAATTTTAAGTCGGATATATAACTATGCCGTAAGAAAATAAGTCAAACATAAGAAAATAAATCTGTACATAAGAAAATAAGTTGAACACAAAAATCTACCATTTATGATAAATCTGCTACGTCATTCGACAGATATATTCTTAAAAATCTGTTTTCTATTCAAATCGGACAATTAAATCTGCCGTGAAAACAAATCTGACGTTTCTAAGAAAGTCTGACGCCACTTTAACGGTAGATTTTTTTTCTATACATATTTTATAAACAGACTTATTATTCGACATATATATTTTTTTGAAAACATATCTGCCGTCAATCAAATGTTAAGGGTACTTTGGTTATAACTATAGACAAAGATAATTTCGACCAGAAAAAAATTCTAATGATTTTCAAAAAATATGAGTCATTTTAGTAATAACACAATTAATTTGTGTTATTTTAGTAAACTTCCCTTACAATTATGGTATGAATTTGTGATGCAGAAGATGAACAATTTCCATTACTCGTGCTGATCAATGTGTTTTAAATGCAGATGTTAGCAATATCCAAATATAAATATGTTTTCTAACACTTTTTTAATGTTTATCTAACACATTGTTGTCTTAATGTGAGGATGGGAAAATTTTAAGAAAGACAAAACAAAAAAACAATTGCAGTTTAAAAAGTAAAGTGAATGTGCGATTAAAAATACAATTAGAAAATATTTAGCTGATATAAATAAACAATAATGCGAATAAGCTGTCGCACGAAAGAGTATTTTCTTCTGCTCCTCGTCCAAACCCTCCGATTATGTCTTTGCCTCGATACAACTTAAAAACAAAAAACAATGAATCGTATGTCCAAAACATATATATATATATATAAAAAATAGAAAGTCTTACCTTGTCTGATAGAGTATTCCACGAGGGGGGAGGAGATGTAAGGTCGTTGAGGTTGCCAACAGATTTCATAACACTTGTGTTATTGCACCAACCGATAGAAAAAGAGAATTTTTTTTGTCAAACATTCACTCATCTACAAACAAATCACGCACCAAACATCTACAGAGACAGAAGGAAGAAGGAGACAAACGCAAGTGAGTACTAAACATAAAGAGACGGAACAGGAAACATACCCCATGTTTTGAGTATCGGACATCGTCCGGATCTTGATGGTACGTCCAGGAAAAAGCGAGGCCTCATGGCACTGCAAACAAACAAAGACTGAATTGGTTACAAAAGGCGTTAATGATATTTCTAAAGAAAAACAAAGGCTTTTAACCTCAGTGAACTTAAAACGACGTTCGATGGGGACACAAGGAGGAGCAATCTTGTCTCCGTTCATGATATGCTCATCACAGCAGCTGCACAATAAATAAATAAAAACAGAGACTCATCAGATAAAAAAAGATATAATCAAAGCAAATTTTTTTGTTTTCTTCTAGTCTTACTACCTTTCCATTCTAGGACGCTGACTCCAGGAGCAATCAAAAACGTGTCCTGCAAGCAAAAGATGATTCAAGCATTTTGACAGAAACTAAACTTGGTTACAAAGGGCTTTTAATGAAATCTTAACCGGTTTGTTGGGAGCAGGAGCAAGCTTCTTTCTATTCATCTCGAGTGCGGCTAATCTCTGCCTCCTCCTCCTAAGGAAGTTAATCTTGCAACCAGATCTCAGAACTCTAGTGGTTCTGTCAAATAAAAATCTACTAATGAGACAGAGACAGGTGGCGATCAACTAAGCACTAAACACAGAAGAAAACGTACCCAATGTTTCGACCAACAGAGATCTTCTTTCTATTCTCCATATGATGAGATCTGGCGTGAACAGACTTATTCGGGTTAACCCACCCAAGACCGCTGCACACAATCAGAGACTCTCTCAAATAGTAAAAAAAAAAAGAAAAGAATATAACAAAGCAAATTATTTCTTCTTACCCGGTCTGATAGAGAATTCCAGGGAATCCATCATCGTACTCTTTGTTCGTCGTGAAAGAGCAAAAATTAGAAGCATAGATCGTCCGGACCTTGGTGCTACGTCCAATGGGTGGAAAGAACGTCCTTTCCTCAACCAAAGGTTCGCTGCCGTAACAAGGAGGAGCAGCAGCAATCTTCTCTCCACCAGGTTTCGTCATACTAAACGCAAACAAGAGGAGACGATCAACTAAACTACAATACAAACACGGAAGGGAACTAAGAGACGGAAGAATCGACAACGTACCTCATGTTTCGTTTCGGTGAAGGAGACGAACGACCAAGGGCGAAGTATAGGTTTTTGGGGTTGAAACACCTAATTCCCTTTGCAGCTTCCCTTTAATACCATAAACTATTTCATCGCACTTTCACGTTTTGGGCTTACTTAAAAGCCTCACTATAATTATAATCCTATATTTAATTTGTATTTAAAATAATATATAAGTTTTTACACATTAACACAAACTGTAACTTTCAACATTCATAATTAATGCATAGTTTTACGGTTTAAATAGGTAGTTTTCTTATAGTGATTCCTATAAGAATTTTACAGTCGTGTATTCATCTATTCTTAAAGGATTTTTATAAACTTTATGCAAAATGAGAACTTTATAATATATAATTTTTAATTAAAACCAATTATAGTTTTATCATCACTCATAAAAATAGTTTTAAAGTTTAAATATTTTGGTCGTTATAGTGAATCAAAAATTATACAATTTTTATTGTATTCCTTATGTGAAAAAATATTTTTAATGATTCTATGTAATAATAAAACTATAAATTGAAACTCATCAAGTTTTATTTTATATTTTGGTTTTATATATTTTAGTCAATCTATTGTATTTGATAAAAATAGTAATAAAAATTTGTGTGAATTATCAGTTGAGTTATTAATAATATCGGAATTAAACACAAATCCTCTCTTTTCACTTCTCTCTCTCTAGGTGATTTTTAAAATGATTTCAGGTTCGTCGGCGGCGCGTGACTCCTTTTCTTGTTGTCATTTACCTGAAAGAATATGAGATGTAATAGGAGTTTAGTTTCCCGACAATAAAGAACATGAGAGATAGAAATTGAGATTTAGATATCTAAGAGAGAGAAGGAGAGAATGATTTCCTTAACTTGTAAATTTTGTTACGACACATATTTAAACTAATTTAGATCTGGACATAATAATAAATACATACAATATGCAAGCTTCTTGAGTAAATAGAGAATGTACAACTTTCAAAGTCATTTGCATGTCTGCAACGGTCGAATTGATACGTTTTTGTGGATGGGTGACAGTGAAGATAGTTTGCTAGAAAATTAAGCATAGATAGGTAGCTTGTTTGAATGAAACTAAATATTAAAAAAAATATATACCAATAAAAAATTGAGTCATTAATATTGGTTTTTATTTTGATGATGTATAACACTATAAATAGTGAGAAAAGTCTCTCATCATATAACAGATTCAAACTTTTTTACGTCAGTCTAAGAACATGATTAATCCGGGGTTCTTAGGATGAAGTTCTTAGCGGAAGTTAAGAAACTGTTTCTTAACTTTTAACTAAAAAAACTAAGAACCGGTTTTTAAATAAGGACTTTAATAACCGGTTCTTAATTTTTTTAGTTAAAAGCTAAGAAACAGTTTCTTAACTTAAATTATAAGAACTTTAATAACCGGTTCTTAACTTTTTTAATTAAAAGTTAAGAAACAATTTTTTAACTTCCGCTAAGAACACTACTCTAAAAACCCCGGATTAATCGGTCTAGGTACCTCAGCCTATCATTTTCCTTTCTTATTCAATTTTTTTTGTTTGCTTCAGTTGACTGATTTACATACCTCTTTAATCAAAGTCAAGCTGTTGAAAAATTCAACACTTTAAATTTCAACATATATATTCTGTCTCCATGTATCCAATCAAAAGAACAACAAATGAAGAAAAAATCAACACATCTCTATCTTCCATGCCTCCTGACGTTGTTTCTAGCGTTACTCCGTCCAACCACCGGAGACGCAAGAACTCGAGCCGTAAGAATCACATGCTCACCACAGCTCGAGCGCAACGAAACCGTTTACATTTCCAACTTCGTCGCCACGTGGGACAAAGTCCTCCAACAGGTTCAGACCAACGGTTTCGGAGTCGCTTCCACGGGTTCAGGACCATCTTCTAACTACGGTCTCGCCCAGTGTTACGGAGATCTGTCTTTAAACGACTGTTTCCTCTGTTACTCGGAAGCACGCGCCAACCTTCCACAGTGTTACCCTCAGAACGGTGGTCGTGTCTTCCTCGACGGGTGTTTCATGAGAGCTGAGAACTATAGTTTCTTCAACGAGTTCAAAGGACCAGAAGACGACGTCGTGTGCGGCGGGACCACGACGAGGATGAGGAGAGAGGAGAAGAGTTTTGGAGAAGCGGTGAGACTGGTGGTGAGAAACGCGGTCGCTGCGGCTCCTGGGAACGGAGGGTACGCTCGCGGTGCGTCTGCGAACGCGTTTGTGTTGGCGAACTGCTGGAGAAGTTTGAGTGCTGAGTCTTGTAAACAGTGTTTGGAGGATGCTTCTGCTTCTGTGGTTAGCAAGTGCTTGCCGTGGTCAGTAGGGCGAGCGATTCACACGGGGTGTTTCCTTAGGTACTCTGATCATGATTTCTTGAACAAGATACCAAGAAACCGAAGATCAAGAGGTGACAGACACGAAAAGGATAGATCTCTTTTATAGAAGAATCTGATTTTAGCTTGATCATAACTAATCAGTTGACTTTTGCAGGCTCTGTAGTTGTGATTGTTGTCTCAGTGCTTAGCTCTGTGTTTCTGTTCATTGTTGGAATAGCTGTAGGTGTTAATATCAGCAAACACCGGACCATAGAGAAGAAGAGAAGAGGTCAGTGTACATTGTTTTGTTTCTGATGAATCTATTGTAGAAGATAATATTCTTACCTAGACTTTTGGTTCAATTTCAGGATCAAATGATGTTGAAAAAATGGCGAAAATTTTGACTAACAGTAGCTTGAACTTCAAATACACAACTCTGGAGAAGGCCACTGGTTCATTTGACAGCGCAAACATGCTTGGACAAGGCGGGTTTGGAGCTGTCTTCAAGGTATGAATACGTTTCTAGTGGCTTCTCATGAAGAAATTGTGAGTTATGACCGGTCCTGAGATTTTTAGGGATATAAACAATTTAGTAAGAGTGTATATATATATATATATTTTTTTTTTTTTTTTTTTTTTAACGAATTTGGAGGTCTATATATATATATATATATATATGTAAACGTTTCTTAAAATTTTAGAGGTCATAGCTAATGCTTCACAAGCTTTTGCTAAGAACCGGCCTAACCTAGTGGCATCTCTCTTGGTTTATAGGGGGTTCTTCCAGATGGAAGAGATATTGCTGTGAAACGGTTGTTCTTCAATAACACGCACAGAGCAGGAGATTTCTACAATGAAGTCAACATTATCAGCACTGTTGAACACAAGAACCTCGTCAGGCTCCTTGGCTGCAGCTGTTCAGGACCAGAGAGTATCCTTGTCTATGAGCATATTCAGAACAAGAGCCTAGATCGATTCATCTTTGGTAAACACCAAATACTATTCTATGAGTCTCATTTCATTGGTTCCTAAAAGGAGATGATCATTAAGAATTTTACAGATGTGAAGAGAGGCAAAACACTAGACTGGCAGAGAAGATTCGTGATCATTGTTGGAACAGCAGAGGGACTGGTGTATTTGCACGAGCAGTCGACTGTGAGAATTATCCACAGAGACATCAAAGCAAGCAACATCCTTCTAGACTCGAAGTTCCAAGCTAAAATAGCTGACTTTGGTCTGGCAAGATCGTTCCAGGAGGACAAGAGCCACATCAGTACTGCCATTGCAGGGACTTTGTAAGATATTGATTTTGTTACTTCAGAAAATTAAATGTTTGTTATGATCCAATACTTGTGAATCTGCAGGGGTTATATGGCTCCAGAGTACGTGGTACATGGTCAGCTAACAGAGAAGGTAGATGTATACAGCTTCGGAGTTCTTGTATTAGAGATTGTAACTGGGAAGCAGATCACCAAAAGTGAAATGTCAGAATACTTGGTCACAGAAGTAAGTTTTGACCACAAAAGCAACTTTCATGAATTAAAATAGTAAGTCAAATTTTACTATCTCATACTAATTGGTGTGTTTTGTTTTGGCTATAAAAAGGCATGGAAACATTTTCAGTCAGGGGACTTGGAGGAAATATTTGATCCAAACCTGAACTGGAAGAATCATAACGACAGTATCACCATCAAGAAGGAGATAGTGAGGGTTGTTCAGATAGGGCTCTTGTGCACTCAAGAGATAGCTTCGCTAAGACCATCAATGTCAAAGGTGTTGCAGATGCTAAAGAACAAAAAGGAAGTATTGCCATTGCCAAGTAATCCTCCCTTTTTGGATGAAAATGTCATGGAACTTGCACATGTTTCTAATAGCACTCCACCTACTTATACATCTCATGCCACCATCTCGCAAAACTCCTTGTACTGTAGATGAGTCTTTGAAGAACTGCACAAGGACAGCAAAAGCAGTGTTGAGCACAAACCAAAATGTTGTGTATAAACCGAAAAAAGAGATAAAGAGTTAAGGTTATATTTGGAACTTGTTATAAGTAAAGAAGAGAAGAGATGAACTGATGTGTCTTATTCATTGTATAATGAGTTTTTTTATATATGATTACAATAGTTTGGAATGAACAAGTATGTTTATGACTTTCCATATGGACATCACCATAATATTCATAACATTTCCGTTTGATGTCCATTATACTAAATTACTTTTCAAAACGCCGTAGATGCTGCCTCGTTAAAAAATTTTTCAGGAAAACCCAGTGAGAAAAACCATGGTTAAGAAAAAAAAAGAGTGCAACGCGTAATGACTTCCCCTCATGTGTACATACGTCAAGATCTTTGAGATGGCTTAGTTTGATAAGATGAATTAACTTCTTGATAGGAACAGTGGTTAGCGCCTTGGTGAATAAGTCAGAGAAATTGTCACTTGAACGAACTTGTAGGACGAACATCGCGATTCTTCTGCAGTGCATGAGTCTTGATATGATTTGATCATTTTCTTTGATTTTCTTGACTTCAAAGACTTTAGATCTGTGATAGACGTTCAACTTTGAAATTACAGTAATTCTTTCGGGTGTCTATCATTTGTGTGTTCTTTATTGCCTCGTTAAAACTTTGTCATGGAAAAAACTAATAGGATAAAAACCATGATAAGGAAAAAGAGTACAACCACACACATTTTCATATTTTTTCCCCTGAAAGCAATATCTTCAAGATATGCATTCCAATCAAATAAATCTCTTTTGAAATTGAGAATATTATAATAAACTCTTTCGATTAGAGTATTCAAGATCTATGGACTTCTGGTCCACAATTCTCATTTGATACAAACAATAATTTCTTGGTCTATTCAGACTTCAAGCCAAATTTTTTACATACATTCTTCTAGACCTTCGCCTCGTACATACGAGTTATTCATTCGTAACTATAAAAGTTACTATATTCTTTCTTGTCATATGAAATTACATCTTTCAGTTATGAAAAATATTAGTAACTTTCTCAAATAACACTTTTAAGGATCTTCTAGATAACATCTTTTATTCTAGATGTCCAGTTCATAATACATAACAATGTAGTTTTTTCAAGATCTTTCAGAAAGAAATTGTTATAACTCTTCAAGAGTTTTGATTACATTCAAATCAATGATTCTATTGATTCATAATCTATTGATAAATACCAATGGATGCATTTCCATATAACCCATAAAATATTTCAATTCGATCGAATAGGTAGAGTTCCCGGGAATATGATTTCAATGTCATCAATCCTTCATGGATTCTATCTTTCAGGGATTATCAGTTTCCAGTGGATTGTATAATTCAAGTTCTTCCTTTAATGCCAGACTAATAAGGAACTTGAAAGTAGTTACATCTACCATATGATATTATGTCTCTTCACAATCAATTCCATATTGATCTTTCTATGAGCAACAACTCATTTCTATCCCAATTGTTTTACACCTTCAAGTGTATGGACTACTGGTCCAAATACCTCTCTTTTTCACAAGAGTTTGTATCTTTGTCTATTGCTTCTTTGTGATTTGGCCAATCATTTCTTTGTGTACACTTTTCAATAGACTTTGTTTCATGATCCTCTTTCTCATTCATCATATCAACTGCTACTTTTTAGTCATAAATATCATCGACGTCGATTTGCTTATCGGTTCCATTTTATTTCATACATGACATAACTTATTGAGATCTCTTCATTGTCTCAGGTACCTGAATTTCTTTCAGTCATGTTTAATGTCTCTTCTGGAGATCATTCAAAACTATATTGCCTCGTTTTGACCACTATCAATATACGCTCCTTTTCATATACGAGGATTCTTATCTTATGAACCGACATGTCTACCACGCTGCAGGCGTGACTAGCAGTTTGATATTGTTCTTCTATAACATCTATTCTTATTGGAGCATTAACAGCTGGTATATATGACTTGATCACTCCATCTATATGGGCTAGTAAATGTATCTAGCAACTGCTTTACTAAGCTCTACAACTAAATTATCTTTTGGAATTTTGTTTCACATTCTCTTTAGTACGAGGATCATTGATAATTCATTTCAACTTATTTTCTTTTTCCAGCTATTTATTTTCTCCCCCTTATGTTGTATATACTAATTCAATTTTAGTATTCAAATCAAGCCATACTTATATCCTTCGGGGATGGCTCTAAATTCTTAAGTATGAATGAAGATTCATATCAAACATATATTCCCAACTCATTAGAAAACTCATCTTAATTAAGCTCTATGTGAAGCAACTGGAATGTATTCCGCACATTCAACATTCTTAGATACAAAATGGTTGGTTTATGACCCAATACCAATTACGGGGAGAATTAGTGATTACTTGTTGGCTTGATGCAAATTATGTTGTTCAAATGTTAAATACTTATTTTCAGTGAACATGTCAGATACTTAAGACGTGAATTCACCAATAGTATAAAGATGCACAGTGGGGGATCAGTCCACCAACATCTCTTTTATTCATGCCAATTACTTCTTTTGGCTGGTGAAAACCGTATTACCATTTTATCTTATGAGCAAGAAACATATGTAAAATCATTCGCAAGAATCTTCTGGTTCTTCAATGAATATTCACATAAATATTTATGTATCTTTTTGCATCATTACTGAACCAAAACGGTCTAACTAGTTCATGCCAAATATTTTGTAAACTTCTGATGTACAATATTTGTATCTCCATTACACTAATCTTTATGGAGTACAATATATAAGAGGCTATAGATATTTTCTCTAAAATACTTATACTGCCTTGAGAAATATTTCTGATTTGAAATGTATATTTCATTTCTTTTACTTATTGTCTCAACATAAGTGTCTCAAAATCTCAGATTTAATGATTCATCAATCTTAATTTTAGTGCAAACATAATCTTCTGGATGTTTCACTTATAATAAAATGTGAGATTCTTTAATTTTTTCCCTCGAGATGATAATACTATAGGTTTATCAATCTCGACTGAATCTCATTTTTTGAAGCAACAACATACCTACATGGATCATGTATTCTTTCTCATACCCTTCCAACTTTTGAGACTTATAAGAATATAATGCAATAAGGATTTTAAATTGCATTCTTATAAGCAGTAATATTATGTACTCTTCTGGAGCATTCATATATATCAACTTGTTAAACATTCTATAAGATTTACTACCTTTTATTGTACTCACAATAATTTTTGAATCATATCTCTTCTTTATTACCATCTTTATTTTCTCTAACTTCAATTGAGAGTATGAGTTCTAAAAAGAAACTCTTTGGATCTTGACCTTATTGACCTTATGTATATTAACATTCATGTCTATAACCACTTTTATGTTCATTTTTTTTTTGAACATTACTATTTGTGTGGATTTTCTTTCCACAAAATAAATGTCATATTCTATTTAAGAGAAAGATCATAATCAACTAGACGTGATTTATGATCTTACTTCAATAGCTCACTGTTTTCTGAGTCTCAAGGAGACAAGATATAAGTATAAACTTTTTTAGTCTTTTTTGTTTTAATCATATGTCTACTGGACAACATTACTTGTGTAAAATATTGTATTTTCCAATACATATACATCTTTAAAAAGTTTCTTCAAGAAAAATTACTTTTAAACTTAACATCCAACATAGTTAGATTTATTTACAGACTTCAGGTCTTGTAATTTTTTTTTTTAAGATACAAATACATAATGAGCTTTAGGTAATCACTTCAGATGATTATACCTTTCTTTAGATTTTTTTCAAAACTCATGGATCTCTTAAGATCAAGCCTCAAGCTTAAAAATCTAGTGAAATATAATAATAAAATATATATGTCAATTATATAGAGATAAGTAATATCCCAAGTAATTTACTACATTAAAAGTAGATAATATTATTGTAGTAATTATTTTATTGACTAGCCGTTTACTATCATGTCATTAACCATCTTAATATTGACTATTTTTCATTGAATATTTAAACAAAATCAGATGACATGTATAAATTAATTTATCTAATCAAACTTTACTTGACTATAAATCAATATTAAGCATAACATGTAAACAATACTTATCTCAATAATAGAGGTAAAATGTCAATTGAAGATCTGACATAAGGATCATAAAGATGATCTTTGAGGCCTTTTTTATGTTTTTGGGCTAGTTAGAATCTCTGCAACACTTAAAATTTGCTCATATAAATATGACAATTTGTTAGTAGACATTAATATAAAACATGTATGCACATAAACTAATAGTCATCTAAACCAAATCACTTTTTTTTTTCAAACCAAATAATTAGCTGCTGGCCAAATATTTAATCATAGATATATACTGTATTGTAGTATGGCTTGATAATCAATAGTTAACCAAACAGGAAAATTACTGTAAGACAATAGGCTCAATGAAGCTATTTGAACTATTAACAGTATATGATTATCTATTCACACACTGTCAGAATAAATCAACTAGGTTTAGTTAACACAATCAATATGCTTAAACAAGCAGAAAAAGTAAGCGGTAAACTTCACCATATTAACAAGATCCAGTTATAATAATTCACTCAAAAACACTCAGCCGTGTGAATGAACAGAACACTAACAACTCTTAATATATTCACAATATTATTTTAATAACTCTTGGTCATAGTTACATGCAGCAAGTCGTTTACATGAAAGATAATATTAATAACTATATGCAATTGTAAACCTTGACTTATGCAATCTTAAAGTGCATGAATTTTTAGACACCTTCTCAGACACCTAAACAAGTTTGTACGTAATTTTTGTAAAGTTTGCAAACCCTTCTCATATTTAATATAAAATTCACATTTTGGCACAAAAAAAAGTTTGTAATATTTCAACTTAACGGAATATTCTCTATATGCTAAAACCGATTGCAGACGTGAGCAAAATATTATATGCATGTTATTCTACTAGTTTAAGCAAATATGTAAAACAATAATATTTGTAAGCAATAAAATCAAGCTATCAAATTTAAACGTATTCAAAGAGGCTAAGCAATAAATCCAAACTTATAATTTTACTTGCTATAAACAAAAACTAAAATATACAGCAAGATAACAATATCATAAATTTAAAGAACATGTTAAACAATAACGAGCATCATGAAACAATTATGTTTATTAGACGGAAGTCAAAATTATACAATTAGCTAGTCACTAAATAGCACGTAATAGAATATGAGTTAAGTAAAATCATATACATACGAATGTGGAAATAACTATGAGTTGAACTCTAGCTTATAACTGTCGGTATGATCTCGTGAACGTGATCAAACGATTTTGCTACCACCAAATAGGGGCAAATCGATATTATCGACTAAAGTCGTTTAAAACTCAAACTCTTAGATACGTAGATGAATCATGAGTTGATAATAAACATGATTCTAGTATTGATAAATAATATCCATTATTACAAACCATGAATCGATAATAAACATGGTTTGAAGAAGGATTGAATAAAGACCAAGAACGTACTAAAATCTATACCTTTTAGCTCAAGACTGTTAAAGCTTCGTGCTGATAATCTGTTATAAGTAAAAAAAAAAAAGGAACTGGTGTGTTTTATTCGTTGTATAATGAGTCATTTATATATGACTACAATAGTTTGGGAATAAAGTCTTATTTGGAGTGAGGAACAAGTATATCTATGACTTTTCATATGGACATCAACATAATATTCATAACAGAACTTGAATTCTTTTTAATCAATAAATACGCTTATTCCATGCGTTTCATATATATAGTTTTTTCATGTTTTCTCAAATATCAAGAAAATATATTAAATATTTATCAAAAAATCATCACTTTTGTGATTATCAAATTTTCAATAATATTAACCAATAGCAATTCACTAAATTCAGTTTTTTTCAAGTTTAAATGTTTAAAAATTAAAAATATATGTTTGTGAAATTATTATTTTTCCTTCTAAAACATACTCCTTCCATTCTACAAAGATGTTTTTAAAACTGTTTCATAAAATAGAATTTTTGTATTTTATATGAATTTCTGTTATTTAATAACATTAACTAGTAAAAATTAAAATTGAATATTAAATCATTGTTGTTTTAAATTTATTGATAATAGAATGATGTATTTATAATAGAAATTTAAAGTAATTTTTATGTGTCAAAAATATGATTTTTTTTTTTAAATAGAGAGAATTTTTAGAAACTCATGAAGTGTATATGTATTCACCAGCAATTTAACAGATGCAAAAGGAAAAAAAAAAACATCAAAACCTAATTCATAAAGGAAAACACCAAAGGGGGTGTATTCAATCTAAAATTGAAGTTATTTGATTTCTAACGAGGTTTTAGATGATTTTAAAGAATTTCAGATAATAAAATGATTTTTGTTAAACCACTCTAAAATATCATCTAAAACTATGGGATTTGAGTTTTAATGTTTTTAACTAAGAAACTCCACCCAAACGCTCTTAAATCACCCGAAAACTTTAAAATTCCACAACTTAAAATATTTTCAATAACAGTGGATTTCAGAGTACTTTATAAAATGTCAAGTTCAATAACAGTGGATTTTAAATGAGTTTTTAAAATTCACTTTTCAATAACAGTGGATTTGTCATTTTAACATAAATCACCTAAAACTCTCGGTTGAATACACCCCCCAAAACTCTTTTCCTTTTTTTTGGAAAATACCAAAACTTAAATAAGACACCCAAATCATGGGTACGATAATACCAGCACTAAGGGCCCGACTGGTTTAAACGCAGCGATTGCGGTTGCAGGTGCGGGAGTTTGCGGATGCGGGTGGTTGCGGTTTCAAACGTTATTAAGTTTTTTGTATGACTGGCACAACGTTTGAAAATTGTTGTGTTTGCTGGATATTTGTGACTGATTGATTATAAGATATTGCAGCGGTTTAATAATAAATTACCCATATTAACATATTATAACATTATAAAAAAATTAAAAAACATACTATTGTAATAAAATATAATAATTATCAATATAATATGATTAATAAAAAAAATTATTTATAAAAATTTTAAATTAGTTGAAAGTTATAATTTTAATAAAATTTGTTTTGAAGATTTATATTAAAAAATATTAAAAAATATTTTATTTTGTTTTATATATGTGTATATCTTTATATATGTGTGTATATAAATGTTTAAAAATTCTAATAAATAGTTAGTTTAATTTTTTATAAAACAAATTATGATATTGTTTGTGAATTTTAATTAATATATAAAATATGTATATATTTTTCCACCCGCAACCGTAAACGCTAGCTGGAATCAGCTTTTTATTTTAAGAGGTTCGAAGCGGTTTGTAACGGTTTGTATGATTGTTTTGAAACGATGTCAACTGATACCAACAGCAAAAGCTGCGTTTGCGGATCGTAGCGGAAAAATCAATCAGACCCTAATACATCGGATCCCATCAAAATTTTGCAGTTTAACATGTTCAGACTAGAATAGTATTAGAATAGGTGACCTCATATAAAGTACTCATGCTGCATCTCTTTTAAGATTGATCAAAAAATAAAAAAAGATTGATCAAAAAATAAATAAAATAAAAAAAGACACCCAAATCATTTACGAGATCTCGTGTCAAGAAGCTAGCTAGTAGCTAGGATGCAGTTGTGAAATGAAGTAATTTTTGTAAGCATCTGAAAAGATAAGGATGATAGGTCTGAAATTAAAAAGATCTTTGATTTCTTCTCATTTAAGCCCCTTTTAGTCTGCGTGAATTTTGTGCAGGCTAGGCCTTTTTAAAACATTTAATTTTGTTAGGTAGAATTCGGTGGACCTCTCTTCTCTAGAAGGAAGGTTTCAAAAATCTTGCTACTTTTTTGACCAAGCAGTAGAGACTAGAGAGATAGAAACAGCAAATTTGGTTGACTATTATTACACACCTATTTCATCAGTCAAGCTACTGAAACAGAATACATATAGATCATGAGCACAAACCAAAGTCTCGTCTATAAACAATTAAAAAGAGCTAGCTAGTATATATCTCTGTTCGGAAACTCGTTAGGCGCTACGCGTGCGGCACACACGGGCCTAGCGATTTATTAGAAAAACGGAAAAAAATCGGGGAATACGCGGCGAGGAATTTTTTATACTTTTATATGTATTATACGGTATTATATGTATAATACCACATTTTATACATATAATACAAATTTTTGTACAAAACATGTTTAGGAAATACAACATTGATACTAAAAATCATAGATTTATAAAATATAATACATCATTAATACATAATAATACAAAAGGTTTGTATAATACAGGTTTTATCATAAACCCCATTTAAAGCCCAGTCCAAAGTTCAATTATCTCCTCTTACGTCAATAATAATAATAAATAAAAGAACCATAAAGAGACACGTCAATTTTGTAAACCTCCCACATCGCTAGATGATGGAAATGACAAAGGAATTCAAGTAATATAAATAAGATACGAGTTACAGAAAAAATTACACAGACTTCAATTAAGCCAAGGCCCATCGTTGTGATTGGGCTTAAATTAATTAAGTCAAAATAGTCTGTTGTTATCCGATTTAAAGTGGATAACATTATTGTGCGGGCGCTGATTTAAGTACCGATTAGTTAAGCCGAATTGGTCAAAATCGCAGCGGCTGACCTCCGTTTAGCGTTTTAGCGGCCGCAAACGCGGCTACGCGGCCGCGTTTTAGAACAAGGGTATATATATATATAGATGTGATATTGAGTAATTTGTTTACCAGATGGGATCCTATGCAATGGCGATAGTAAGTTGATGGAAGTATTGAAAAAAAAAACTCAATTGAGAAGCCCTTTTAAAGATCCAGACACAAGATAATGAATGTGTTTCGCATGAAAACGCCAAGCCATTGCCAACCTCAACTGATAAGCTTCAACCTTATTGGAAGATAGAATGTTTCAGCTACTCAAGTTATTTGAATATTTGTATTTTAACAATGCTGTTCCAGTTACAACTTGTAACAAATTGTGTATGTAATATTAGGACTACATTTACATGAACTAGAGAACCAGATGGTGGATATGTGACATAATTAATATTACCCATATATATATTTTAATAGAAAGGGTCGTTTCGCCCCTCGTCCGTACATGTAAATATTCTTTTCGTTTGGCCTAGGACTCTAGGAGTTTAATTTACTGGCAATGACACTCCATGTACCGAAGCTTTTAGCTTCCTTTTTTTTCTTGGCAAAACAATGTAATATAAAATTATACAACGCATGATGTCAATGCATAGGCTTCTGTTACGTTTCATTCCTCGGTAAAGAAAGTTTCACTAGAATCGTCCATCATAGCGAACGGCATGTTCTGGGATGGCTTCCAATGGCGTTTCCTTTGGTTTATAAACCAGTTGTTGATTTGTTTTTGATCCAAACCCGTTTCTTCAGCCAAGGCTATTTTGTCAGCTTCCTGCACACATTTCATACGAGTTGAGATGCGAATATTAACACAACAGTGACCAATTGTTAGGCTATGACTGAAATATAAAAACATAACATCCGGTCTCCATTAGTATATACGGTCCAAAACACAGCACACTTACAGTTGGGTAAGGCCATTTATAATGAACATTCCACCAATCAAGCAATGCTTGTCTTGCTTCTCTTGGTAGCTTCCCTTTCTTCTTCTTCTTGGAGAACTCGAGTTTCAATGAACTTATATGGCTACCGAATTTACGCAGCAGCTGGTCCTTGAGTTCCCGGTCATTACTTCTTTGTTGGCTGTCCTGGGTTGCTACGTCATCACCTTCTCTTAGTTCTTCGTCTGATGAAACCGCACCATCATCTGTTCATATAGCAGAAATTATTGACACGCAGAAGGTCAATCAATGCTTAACATTAAGATATGATATGACTGCATCATTGTATGCTCAGCTAAACGGCTAAAACAAGAAAAGAGCCAAAAACATATAGAAGGGAGTCAAATGGCTTAGGGGTAAAAAAGGAAAAAACAAAGTAGCGAGAGAATATCGAGGGCTTCACAAACACGCAGACAATAACTGTTGTCGTGACTGAACAAGTGTATAAGCTTCCATTTTTACTTGTCAGAGGACCAAGTGCTCCCCTGGGGCCTACCACTGCCCACCGGAGTCACGACACGTGTTACCTTTTCTGAGCCTTTGGGGTATAGAAATGACCCCCGGAAATAACGCTTCCACAACACTTATGATCTTTTTTGCGATGACCAAACTGGCCCCATAATGTTGCTGCCACTAATCAAATTCGTGGCACCATATTTTAAAAAATGGCACTAGAGTTTTCTCACAAGTAATCGCCAATCATCTGATTAGATAAAAGATATTACCTACTATACTAATATCATAAGGCATTAATGCCAAAGAGGCAACGAGATATATAATTTGAGAAAACAATCTCTTTAAATTCTGCAACACCTTCACGTAAAAAGATGTAACATTCATTCAAAAAAACATATATAATTTCAATATAGACATCCCATGATATGAATCATATGATCATGTTATGGGTTTGGTGTACATAGAAGGAACATCTTAAATGCATAGACACATGGACTTAGTGATCTTCAGACAAATAAGACGAAGATAGTTCATACCCATCTTTGCTAGTTGAGGAAGGCATGTGCAATAGTAACTTAGTTTGTTCTTTACCTATTAGCCGAATTCCCTGTTCGGGATAGCGCTAGGCGCTAGTCGGGCGGTCGGGTTGGGCCTATCGCCTAAAGAGAAAATCGGGGATTAATCGAAAATTATGCGGAGCGAAATTTTTAGATTGTTTACTATGTTATAAAACATGTTAATCTTTAATTGCGTATAACATTAATACATTTTCATGTTTAAGATTGTATAAAACACACAAATAGAATATATAAACTTAATATAGTATAATTTTCATCAAAATTATGAATATAAATGATATTTATAAAATTTTAGATCAAATAAATAAATAAAAATATTATTAAAAATAATAAAAAAAATAGATTAGGCGGCTGCCTAAGCGGCTAGGCGGTCATTTAGGCGGTCTAGGCGGAGAAAATCGGATATCCGATTTTTTTAACCGATTTGGCATTAATCGGGACGGAAGAGTGACGCGTAGCGTCCAGACGGCCGATTTTTTAGAACAGGGGCCTAATTTGATTCATAAACATCAATGCATTAACAAAAAAAATACCAAGAAGGTAACGACACGAGGAAATAACATGGCCCACTATGGGCACAACGCAGGGACGACATGACAACCACTATTACTAAGCAATAGTTGAAAAGGATGGCAAGAAAGTGGAGAAGCATTAGTCATAGATGATTGGGTTGTACAGAGAAACCCTATTTTCTTTTTCCCCTTTTCCTTTATAATCAGAAGAAAAAAGCTTTTAAAAGAGGAAGTTGCTATTGGGTCACGGAGGGATCCACCAGCGGAATCCACGGGAGTCCATGTGACACCCGACCACCCAATACACCCCGCTTTGTTCTTCCATTTTAAGCCCTCTTCTATTTAGAATTTAAAAGGTCCTATAAAGTTTCTAATTCAAGCTTATCATGCTCTCTCTTTTTGTTGTTAGTTTTACGTGAATAATGCGTATTTTATTAAGAACCCTACTATGTGCAACACGACAATGGACACGGCTCTCTTAAGTGATCATGACTAAACAACTAATGTGCAATCACTATTAATTTTCTTTCTAGGCATGGAGATCATACCGTCATGTCTAGAATACAAATTGCACTCTACAACACAAAACTACATTTTGTAAGATTACTCTAGATTAGACTTGGCATTCCTAAGGCATTCTGATTCTAATCTAGTATTCTGATATGAAGTTAAAGCAAATTATGAGGCTAGTCATTTAGCACAAAACATCAAGAAACGAGAAAAAAAAAGAGAGCAGATCAATGATAAGTCCAATTGTTATGATAAACATCACTGGGCCAAAAGAGGATATTGTTTATTCCTAAAGCATATTAGCAAGAAAAGAAACCAAAGCACGTGACTGTGAAAACAGGTGAAACGAATACATTAGGATGTTTTTGATTAGTTTAAGATAAATTCAGTTGAAAAGAAAATCTCTTCTCGAGAGAGTTAAGAAGCAGGAAAAGCTATTGGCTAAGGAAAAAAGATAGGTTCAGAAGGTAATACATATCCAATCAAAAAGAAAATACATGAGATTACCCAAGCAAAAAAGTAAGTTGTACTTCCAAACTTTAAAATATAAGATTATAAACCAAACATTCGCCCACTATAGAAAATTCAACCTGCAGTGATCCGTTTTAAAACCTTTTGAACATGATTCCCTACGCAAACTACAATTAATTAAATACGATCTGATATGTATTAACAACTTTTCCAAATTAAACAATGCTAACAAAGTACAACCGAAACTGCATTTGATATCTACAGACTACATACAAAAAAGCACGATAACAAGAAGCCTACAAAAGCTGAAACCCACGATTTTTAGTTCCATTTCTTTACAGCTAGCTCTTATCAGGTGTAGTTGAAGAAAGAAATGATTAATTTAAAATCCCTAAGATCGTGAAAAAGCTTAGGCGGCTAATAAATTATTGTACACTAACAAAGACTCTACACAAGGCAAATAAAGCAGTCCTTTAAGAAGAAGAAAAAACCTAATAGTTCCATATATGGGGTAGTAGTAAATACTCACCAGGTTATATCCTTCTTAACTCAGAAAACAAACATAACTTAGTATAGTTCCAACAAGATTACAAGATGACAAATACATTAACCACGCCATGCAAAATACAACCACTTGGCCAGAAAGCATTTTAGAAGGCTAATTATACTATCTATGCGCATTAGCTCAGACATTGGAACTTGAAATCTACCAAAGATTTATTTTTGCTCTTTTAGGTTCAAGTAACACAAAACCCAACCAGCTGACTTATTCAAGACATTTTGTGTACATAGTCAAGTGAGGTTCGTAAAAGATAAGCACATGCGAGTGATTTTGTAGACGTGAAGAAATGAACACATTTGGACTTGACTGAATTCAAATGTAAGACTAACACACAATGTATCCAATAATAAGGACAGATGTCTACAAGTTGGGGATTGTCAACTACTCCCTCCGTTTTATCTTTAAAACCCTTTACAAACGGGGTTAAACTATTAACCCTGATAATACACTATAAGTTTATCTCTCTGATAATGAATTTGTTTGAAAATCTTGATCGAGTATATAAAAAGGATTATATTTTTGTGAAACAAAGCTCAAATCACACAGCAACATTTATTATAAAATGGAAAGAAAAAAATTCTGAAAAATGTTTCTCACCAAGAGAAATTGGGAGCAGTTAAAGAACTGCCAAAGTTTTGTTTTACCCATCAGTCTTAATGAAGATGAAAACAGCATAAGCCTAGCGACTCAGATTGTCTAAAACATGAAGTAAAGAAACAGTCTCAAGAAAATCAGTGGCATTTTTAGTAGAACTTATATGACTAGGTTTTTTTTTCTCTTATCATTAGTTTTTCACTGGAAAGAGGAAGCATTTTAAAAAAACTTTCAGTACGACATTGAAACGTCAAAATCGGAATCTCTACCGCAAAAGTTTTTGCTTTCATAGACCATTTTCTTTCTGTCAGAGAAGATAATAATACAAACTAAACATATAAAGTAACAAAAGAAAAGTATAACAAATACAAAATCATGCACTAGGAAGAAAATATCGTTGAGCAAGAGAAAATCCCACCCACTCCTTTTGCTTAACACCATCTAAAGCCCCACGGCTACTAAACCATAACGGATGAAGAAAAATAATGTCACAAAGTTTAGCTTTTCACAGGAAACACTTGCAAGTCAAACAACAAGAACCATTGAAGGAAAATGGCAGTAAATATGTAGCAGAAACAATCAATGTTTTCACCATAATTAGGGTTTTATATTTCACTTCTTGTTTCTACAACTGGACTCGCTAAGAGCATGATTAACCCGGATTCTTAATTTATGGTTTTTAATTCATGATTTGACATTTTTTTGGTTTTTTACATTTTTCGGCTAAGAACCGGTTCTTATATCTCTTATTCATATCTCTTATTCAGGAGACGGTTCTTAGCTACTCCACCCTAAGAGTCGGGTTAATCATGTAAGTTAACTTAATTCGTTCACCGTTGTTATTATTATTAAAATATATATATAAAAGGAAAAAACATGTGTCAGAAGGTTTTCATCATTTCCCAGGAACTGGTGTGGAGCACCGAAGGGAAAGTTCTGGCTAAGATTTACCATATCCGCTACATATGTAAGGTGAAATTTAAATAATAGGACAAACAGATCAAATAAAACCTAAAGACTGAACAAGAAATCAACAGTACATGCAAATAAGAAAGAGATCATTTTAGAGCTGACCTGAAACTGAAAGGCCTCTAGCAGAAGCGGGACCAGTGCACAGGTCCTGAAGTTGCGTTTCGATCTTGTTCAGGAAAGTTGTAGCCTCATCGAACGGCCTCGCCAGATCGGATTTGTACTTAACCAATATATCGCAATATGTTTCCTAAAATAGCAAAAACGATTTATAGAAAAAATTAAAAGGTTAGACAATTAAAGATCGAGACCAAGGATGAAGTGAGAAACCATGAATTCATCAAGTTCAGGATCAGCTCCAAAGCAAGATAAAGGAGCAACATCTCTCTTGTACACATCGTTCTCTCCCTGAATCTCTTCCAACACATACGCTATCTCCAAAGGAGCTCCCACCTGCGAATAAAGTAACCAAAAAAACATATTCATAAGCACAACTGAACTTGGTTGTGTGTATATAAATCAACCAATCACCTTTTGACAATCGATGTAGGTCTGAAGCAAGCGAGGATACAAAGGATGAGATGCGATTTTTGACTTAATGACACCAAGTGAGGGGTTGTCCTGATCAGCTCTTCGAGCAGGCGGCGCGATCGAAACCTCCGAGGACAAAGCAGAAGCTGCTGCTGAGTAAAGCTCGTTGGATCCAAACACGTGGTTTTCTCCGGCGGATGAACAAATCAAGTTATGGTAATCAGACAGCGACATAAGACTCTCCGAAGAAGACATCATCAGCTCAGCCTTCTCCGAATAATCTCCCGCCGAACGGAAACCGCACATTCTATCCATAACGTAGCTTTGATCTTTCAAGCCTTTTCTTGTCTTTACTTTACTTTCTGATGAAGCAAAAAGTTACGAAGACGATGAAACGGAGCTGCTCCACAAACTTGTATCCAGTTCTACTGCGTGGGGAGAGAGAGACAATGAAAAAATAGAGTGAGTCGGTCTCGGACTGTCAATCGAGGGCATGATCGTAAATAAAATAAACCAAAACGTTTTGGACGAAAAGAATATATTTATATTGAAAATTACGAATTTAGGTATAAGACCTATTTTTTTTTTTTCTCTGGGAATTTTATTGGTGTATATCAAAACTAGTCATGATTAATGTTATAAATTGAATGGGACAAACAAAAAGGTGGTATTGGATCACGAAGAAATAAGACAAGCAGGCTGATCATGGTTATATTTAATTTACCCGAATCTATTCCTTAAACACATATGGCAAGCCTTTCTTCTTTTTTCACTCTCCTGAATTTTAAAAGTGAGTTAGAGTATATTTATATATAGTATAGAATAATTTGATAATGTCGCTTATGCAAATAATACTAGTACAAATAAAATAAAAGTAGCTTTATTAATAAATACTCTAACAAGAACATCGCAAATATCATTATACTGATATTACTTAATAATATAATTAAAATTTAAATATACAAAAATAAATCACTCACATAATAAAAAATGTCAAATGACATTTTATATCTTTTGTTGAAAATTTTCTGTTTAAATTTCTTATACTATTTTTATTATTTAATTGTGAGAAATCATGTAAATACCCCCACTAATGATGCTTCAATATGCATGAAATTTATGCTAGTGTATCTCAAGGACACTGGCAGGAGAGAAAAGAAAACGATGCAAAATGCAAAAATGAAAATAACACGCTAAGACCATTCTAATGGTGCATCATTTAAAAAGAAAGAATAAAAAAAATAAGACAAAGTTCTTCAATGATCAATCATTTCAGGGAAAAATAAGGATATGAATAGTATTTTCTCAAATTTGAGAATTTATTATCCACAACATCATTTTATGAAAAATATGGTTATGACATCTAAGAGAGAGTGTTATAAATCAATTGATAGATGTCCATAACCGGTCCATACGCTTAGAGAGAGAGATGACCTAACTCTAGAGAGAGAGGCGGTCACGAGACTTAGAGAGAAAGGCGGCTACATGGTTTAAGAGAAAATAAAACTCAATTTCCTTTTCTTTGTATGATTAAAATTTTTCTTTTCCTTTATGTTTATGATTTGTAATCTTTTTTTTATCTATATTGTAATCCCAAAAGGAAGATTAATAAAACACAGAAACTAAATTCTAAGTTTGACAGCATATATATAATTATCACTATCATTTGTCGTTATTGTTGACGACATAGATATATATTACAATATATCCACTGCATTAATAACTAAACTCTGATGTAAATCTATAAATTAACAATCATGATTTCAGTCTAAGAAATACTACTAATAGGAGATAATCCGCAAGCAATAGGCGGTTTAAAATGCATAAAATGATGATATGTTTACAATTTAAAATTAATTATGTCTTTTTCTGTACGTGTAATTTAATAAAGTATAGACATGACATGAAATATTAAATAATATTTTTTGTTGTTTTTCTTTTTTTTAAAAAAAAAAATTTACCTCATCATAATTGACTTACGTTTATAAAAACGTGATATAATTTAATCAATTTTATTCAGCATATTTTATAGATCCTTAAAATCTATGCTAAACCCAAAACGAATTCAAATAAGTTGAACTAAAAACATAACATTCTCTTTTATATCTTCAATAGAGAGAATTGAAATTATTCTCTGTTGGCAAAGAAAAAAAAAAGAGAATAGGTTATGCAGCCAAATTTGCTAGAACTATTCTGTAACATTATATACACAAATCTGATAAATTTGCAGGAATCCCTCTGCCTTCGTCTTCCTTTTCTGTTTTTTTCTTTCCATAAACATAATCATTTTTTTTATTTTTAATACATTAGATGGCCAAACATAAAAAAAAAAGTTTAATATTTATATGTTTTCATATTCGAAGTTGATGATATATAGTAAATTAATGAATGGTTCACTCAATGTTACTCTTTAATAATTCAAGTAACGTTGGTCCAATTAAAAATAAATTGAGAAGCGTTCTCAGCTTAACACGTAAACATACTATTTAAGATTGTCATTTAAACAATGTTTCAGGATTAATATATAGAGGATATTGAGGCATACTAGGTTGATAATTTATAGATGATCTCCGGCACCTCGATCTCGATTGAAAATGTTCTATACATGTGTTATACAGTAGAACCTCTATAAATTAACAGTGTTGGGACCTTGAAATTTTATTAATTTATAGAGATATTAATTTATTAAAGTTCTCTTATTTAGATTTATTATTTTTAAAATATATTTATTCTAAGATAAGAAAAATATTTGATTTTAGCGCATAGACATTAATTGTTATTTTTTGAAATTTGATATTTATATTAATTTTATTATAATGTTTGGAGTATATAATATATATTGCATAAAACTTAAATGTGGTTTTAGATATAACTAGATCTCGATCCGCGCAACCGCGCAGGTTTTTGTTTTCATTTATTTTTATACAAATATTTTGTTTTCAATTCTAAATTGGTATATATTATAATATATATGTATCTATCAATTTTTAAAACATAAGAAGTTTACTGTATATTTTTTTTCATTGAATAGATTATTTCAAACTTTCACATGTATTTGTATTATTGTAACATTTCACAAATTTATAAAGTTTTTAAGAAATTAAACTTTTCGCTTCATAGATTTATATTATCGAGTAAATAATTAAACATTTAGTTTTTGTTTAATTTTTAAAATAAACTATATAGTTTAAAATTTGTTTTCATTGGTTTAAGGTAGTAAAGATTAATCATTGTTAGATAATATGATTTTTGTTATTTTAAAAAGAAATTATAATTTTAAAAGTTAACATCGACAAATATTTAAATATTTAGCATATAGAGGTATAGTATTACAACATTAAATTATATCTATTTAATTTATAGTATATATAAATCCAATGGATCATCTATTGTTTAAATCCAATTATTGATAGCCCAATAAAAATTTCTGGTAGGCCTAAAATTTAAATGATAAGATTAGATATTAAATGTAACATGATTTTATAGGAATAGGTCCATTAGGTCTATTTTTAAAAAAATCACACATGAATCAAGGTTATAACTTCTGTTTTAATATATAAGATATTACTAAATCTCATCAAAATATATTAAGTGTTAAAAAATTACAAAGATAATTTCTTTATGAATATAAAACAAACAATATAATAATAGGTTTTTACTTATATAAAATATATATACATAAAAATTATTAATTTGTAATTTTAATGAGACCATATATTTACATAAAATTTTCTAAAATATTATTATCTTATTATTTTATCGATTTATGTCAAATTTTTAAACGATCCAAATTGGGACCGACAAAATTTATTAATTTATAGAAATTATTAATTTATCGAATATTAATCTATAGAAGTTCTAATGTATACGGTCTAAATGACTACTCTCTCCGTTTCACAATACATGATGTTTACCTTGATGCACAAAGATTTAGAAAATTTAACTTTTTCTAAAAAGTGACTTTAAAAATCGTTCAACCAATTATGAAAACGACTCTAAAATCTAATTGGTTACTCAGTTTTCAATAAAGTTAAAAATAATATAAAATATTAAAACATCATCTATTTTTAAACAACAAACATCTTCAAAAACATCATCTATTATGAAACGGAGTGATTATAATTCTGTGGAAACGGACGGACAGGATTAGTCCGATTTGGAAGAATAGTGTTTTTATTTTATAAAATTATGTCTGCAAAACTTTATTTTTATTTTCTAATTAACTAGTACACACTATATGTTGTACATATCACTGATACGAGGGGCGGATGTAGGACAGTACTGAAACGGGGGCACACGGTATTTTTCATCGTGTTTAATTTTCGAACTAAGTTAGTGTAAATTAGTGAAGAGAATAAAAAAGAGTTGGGGTGCGTATCCACCCCTGGTACATATTATACACTAACAACATATTTATAGTAAGTTTCATATTAGTTTAGGACATCTCTAATGGTTATCTTCATTTCCCCCCTCAAAATAAAATAAATTCAAAATTAGTTTATATTTTGTTTCCTTCTTTTTTTCATTTAAGAGAATATTTTAGTTGACAAAAATAATATTTTAATATATTTTATTATTAATATTTATTTACTAATTTTAATAATGCTTGTTATTTTACAAGACTTGCAATTTTTTCTTGAATATAATTTTATTCCAACTAAATTTTCATTATATATATATATATGTATATGAGTTTAGTTTCTAAAACATATATATACTGAATTTTTAGATATAAATTATATAAAACTTTAAAGACTATTTTATATAAAAAAAACAATTTAACACTAAAATTATGTACTATTCATTTGGTTCATGGACTCTGATACAGTAAAAACTTTATAAATGAATAATGTTGAAAAAATACTATTTTATTAGTCTATAGAGTTATTAATTTATAGTAAAATTTTATATTTATATATTTTGAAATTTGCTTTCATGTAAAAATAAGAAGAGTAATTAATTTTACGATATTATATATATATATATACATATATATATATATACATATATATATATTGTATAAATTTTGTAGTTACAAAATTTATGTTTTTTTTATTTGATTATTATTTGATGTATATAAAACATGTACCATAAATTAGATTTATTTTTATGTGTAAAAATATAATATAACATCAAAATATTTTGAAGTGTTTAGAGAAAATAAAGATAGACTTTAGTGTGAATAAAAAATAAACCATACAATACATTTTTATATTTATATAAATTTTATACACATTAGTTATTAATTTATGTTTATATTAGGGTCATATATTTTCATAAAGTTTTATAAAAATATTTTCTTATTATCTTATAGAATCGTATCATATTTTACACTAGACTAATTCAAAACTGGTAAAGTTTAATAATTTATCGAATTTATTAATTTATCAGTTACTTGCAAACTATAGAGTTTTTATTTTGCTACTCCCTATGTTTTTAATTAGATGATGTTTTAGGAAAAAAATTTGTTTCAAATTAGATGAAGTCAACAATAGTTTAATTACCTTCTTTAATCCAACAACTAGATTTTTACCTACGTTTTCAAAAGCGCGAGATTGTTTCTTTTTGATGTATTTTATTTTATAACATATTGTAATTTATAACATGTATATTTTTCAAAAATTATATAATGTGTTTTTTTAGTATATGTGTAGTTGTTGTTTTATATGTTTAGGATGATAAGTATTGAGATATAAATGCAATAATATATACAATCAGATGCTAATTTATAATATATATATATATATATATTTATTTATAATTGAGAAGTTTTGAAAGTGATAGAATATAAATTGGTTTCATTTTTCGATATTGTTAAACAAATTTTATCATCACAATTAATAAAATAATATACCACTATAATTTTCCAAATTTTTAATAGTTATTTGTAATTATTTGTATATTTCATCTAACATTAAGTTAAAATCTGTAACCTGACATTATATTTTTTTTTGTATAAGCCTAAGTTTAAATCAGTATGAACCCTTTATGTTTATATTGTTTGACTATAATTGACCAGAAAAATAAATCTTATTTATGATTGGTTATAAATATGACAGACAAATTAACTATAAAAAAAATCAAAAAGGCAATGATATTTTTTTGTAAATAACTCTAAAAACTAAGGGCAAAATCCTATCAGGTATTTTGCTTTAATAATATAGAAATTAGAAAGAAACACAATTGTTGATACAACGAGAGTAAAAAGTTGAACAACAATATACAATTTGTCACTTTAACAATGTTAAATAAATTATTCACAAAATAAAATCGTGACAGAAAATAGTGGATAGAGAAAAATCTGAAATGATAAAAAATTAAATTATTTAATTCTTTATCTACAAATAAGAACGAGTTCTTGTACACAAAACAAATCTTATTCACTTGTTTTGTTGACACAAAAAAATGGAAACAATTCGGTACTAAGAGTTTTAATCAAGAATAGAAAAAAAAAATACCTGGAACCCATGAAATCTCTTCAGCACCATCGCTGAAGCTTTCTTCTCTAGGTGGAGATGCATTTAAATGAAACAAAACTCCTCTTTCAAATCAAAATTGGTATTCCATTAAAAAGTATAAAAAATTTCTTTTGTTCTGAAACTAGTATAAATAAAAAACTGTCTCAAAAATTTTTTTAGTTTGACTCTATTATTTTTCTTTGAAATTTAACTTCATGCATGTAAAATTTGGCTCCAAGTTAAAAAAGATACTAAAAGATGTGGTGTGACTGTTTGGGTTCACTCTATGAGTAGCATTACTTTTGTCTCTCTAATCAAGTGTTTTGAATATAAATAATATTTTTTTTAATCTGTGTGTTTTGTACTAAAACATCATCTAATTAGAAAGATAAAGAGTATATAATTATTTCATAGATTTAGTAATTAAAACCTTCATTGGTATACCAACTTTATGCACCTATGCATGACAGAACCTTGTGTACGTGCGGTTGTATAATTATCGAAGCCGTGCTAAAACCTCAGTTTAAATTCAGAAGTGTACATCTATGAATTATGGATGATAAAAAGAATACACCCATGACCCGTGCGTAATATTGTGTAGCAGGAGTATCTTCAAAATAGATGATTGTTTTCATATTTTAATGTATTTTTAAATTTTATCAAAAACTGTGTAACCAATCATGTTTTGTAGTTTGTGTTGTAATTAGTTGAATAATTTTTAATTTATATTTTAATCATATTTTTTAGATAAAAAACAAGTTTTTTAATAGTTTTGAAAGATAAAGAGTGCCAAATACTTTCTTGGGATTGTTATCGGGTCTTTAGGCATGTACTCTACTATATGTATATTATTGTTGTACTCTAAGGTCATCTCCAACCCAACTGTAAAATACTATTTTAGTGTGATTTTTACACCAAATCTTTTCCAATGGAACTGCAAAAATCACACCATTTTAGTGCAACACTAAAATTTGACACCAAATTTGGTGTGATACTATTCACCACACTAAAACACTATTCATCCCACTAAAACACTATTTACTTATTTTATTACTAAAACATACAATTAAATAAATGATAAATAAAAAATTTAATACATATAAAATTATAAAATAGTTTTAGCGTGAAGTTTAGTGTTATGGTTGGAGAAGACCTTGATTTTAGTGTTGAAATTACACTAAAATAGTGTGGTTTTGACACTAAAATAGTGTTAGTGGTTGGAGATGCCCTAAGTCATGTTTATTCCCACATACAAAAAAAAAAAAAAGAGAATAATACGTTTGAGTGTTTACAAAAGCATAGTTTGCTTGCAAGTAAACCCCAGTAGAAAGAATCTATAATGTATGGAAAATAATCTACTTAAAATTCGAGGATAAATATTCGTCGCGTGACGAAAGAAGTTGCACGGCCGTGAATGACCTGAATACGCTTTCTTGTTCCAATCACGGTGGCCGACACAACACCCTACGATTTTAGTTGTTAAGCTGGATCGGTTTAACTTTAACTTCACTTCTTTGATTCTAGTTCTCTGGTCATATGTATACATATGGCTACGGTAGCCACGTGCTCTTTGTCGATCACAGCCATCTTAGCGAGCAATTGTTGTGTTTAATTGCTTTCAGTCATGTGCTAATTAAAAATCCTTTGAAAAACTTTTAGTGGCCATTCGACTAATGGCACTTCTCATTATATGCATAAAGAAAGTCGCGTATTATATAAACTGATATATACACTATATGGTAATAAAACCTGCAATTTAATCTATTTCCTCACGTTTTTAAAATTGACTTACGCTTAAATAATAAATAATATTTGTGAAGAATAAAGTGGTAAATATATCCCTACGTGTAATAATATGATTAATTAAATACATTTAAAATAAAAATAAACTATTTAAAAAAATGTTAAATAATAAATTAAATACTAAATATGTATTTGTATATGTATTTGAAATTAGAATTAACAGTTAGCATTTAGAGTTTCCTATTTAGTATTTAAGGGTAGAAATTAGAGTTAGAATTAATTAGTGTTTAAAATAATCTTTTAAGGTTTAATGATTGCTATTTTGTGGATTTATGTGCGTTTTATAATCAGTTTTTAATATTATATAATATTATCTATGGATGTCGCCATTTTCTAAATTCATTTAAACCTTATTTTATGAAAAAACTCATCTTATGCATGGGGTCTTCTACGAAACCCAATCCGACGGGCCAGTATTTTTTTTACGAAAAGTAAAGTGTAGTAAAGGTCTTTTCGTTGATGTTACAGTTTGATTGACACATCCGTCGGACCACTTTGGTGGGAAATTTTACTGACATAAAGCTTTGGTTGCGTCCAAACCATATAAAACGACAGAGCTTTGCTACTTCCATTTCACTTCGTTGGATCGTGCCGGATAAGAATCCTCACCGTTGGTCTTCATGGCACATATATATATAATCTATCATATTTGATTTTTTGGTAAAGGCTCTTGGTCACACGTTTTTATATGATCATTGCAATCGAGAAATTAGACATGTTTTGGTCCGAGCCTTCCATCATCAGTCCACATGACTTTGCAGAACAAAATAAAGATAACAATAGTGGCTAAATGATTGAATCGGTTCGTATTTACTGATGCTGATATTTATATAACTAAGACACTTTCCGTGACTAGGTGAGTTTCAACTTTCATATTTATATTCAAATTTTAAAACGACCGTACATTCTGATAAGTTGAGCATAACTAAAATATTTAGAAACTCGTATAGAGTGTTTAAATATAAAAATTGACCAAAACATACCAACGTACCTTTTAAAAAAAGTGGACAAAATAGTCTCCAATAGCTTTGTTTGTTAAGCAAAAACTGAAGACATCGATTTGATTTTTTTTTTTTTTTTCTTCAGAGCCTTGGTTGCACCAAAACCTTATATATATACCCCAAAGTTCCACAGTGATTTGGCCGGAAATATAAAATAATGGAAGCCTTTATGTGTCTAGAAAGTCAATTATGGATTATTTAAAAATTATCTTGAGGAATAAATCTTGTGAAATGTCGCTAGAAACAGTGGGAAATAATAGTTATTGGAACAGCATCCTTAAGATAGCATCTATAATCATAAACACACACACACCGGAGAAACAGGAGAGAAAAGAGAGAAACCAGATCTACTTTTGGGTCCGGCGTACGGTTGGCGCATGAGCGTCTGTGCTGGCGCCGGAGTCATTTTCCTTCCTTTGTAGTTGTCACTCTCCGCTCCTTCTTCGCAGTCCCGTCATCGATCGCCTTGTCGGAGCTCTGGGACCGCAACCATCTATCAACGGTGGTTCGGCCTTTGGAGTAACGACGCGATCGATTGGAGGTTCCCGGTGGAGGTGGAGGTGGAGATGGAGCGGCTTGCATGTTCAGGTGGTGTTTTTCCGGGAGATGGAGGCTACCCTAGATCCATCGTCGCCGGTCTTTATGCAGGAGGTGGAGCTTTTCTCAGATCCATCGTCGACGCTTTAGCTTCCGGGAAGGAGAGGCTCATTCAGCTCCGTCTTCGCCGGCTTTTGGTCACGGAGAGTGGAGGCTTGCAAAGTTCCGCGCTGCCGTCTTGGAACCCGATGTCCTTTGGGTTGTGGTGATTAGATCGAGGTGAGATAAGTGCGGTGTGGTTTTTGTGGTCAGGTATGGGGTCGTGGGCCGTCGCGGATGAGAGCTCGGATGATGATGGAGCTCTCCGACAACGGCGAGGACGTACAAGAGGAGGATAGTAGTGGTTCTCGGCTCGCCTGTCTAGGGTTTGTGGTGATACATAGTCGGAAGAAATCTCGTTAGATCGATGGAACTCTCCGGCGTGAAGACAGAGCGGCGTAGAATGGCTATGGTTTCGTTGTAGGCTCTTCAGTCTCTGAGCTCCGGCGAAACGAGGTTGTCGGTGGCAAGTTTCGGCGGCTGTGCGAAGAGGTTTCGGTCAAGTCGAGGCGGGCAACGCGTGCCATACTGATGGTCCAGATTCTTACACGTGTTCAAACCCCAGCCGCCTTGTCGCGCGCTTAGGTCAAGCTGTCCGGTTTCAATGTTTGGGCCTTTGGGCCGTTTAGTTTACTTGGGCTTCGACCGTTAATGTTGTAGCCCGTTGTGTATGTGGGCATTTTGTTTGGTACTTGGTATACTTGGGCTTCGGCCGTTTGGGCTTTGATTAATAAAAACAAAACTCGGCGGAAAAAAAAATGAGGTAGCATCTATAATGTTTTTTTTTTAGCATCTGTATTGTTGTCACACTCACACTATCAAAATCGGCTTCTGAGTTCCAACCTTCCAATAAGCCTATTTTACTATATTTTCTCAATTTTCTCTGTAAAAACACAAGTAAAATTTTGTTTTTCTTTGATTTCACATGGGTCATATGACCCACCTCACAAGGCACTACCTCCGCCACTGTGCGTACGTGGTTATAAGAAAAGAAAACCCAAAGTCTGGAGATGTCGTGGACATGCATTAAAACAAAACAATATCAAAGCATCCTGATGCGAAGTGTTTAATTATGTTTCTTCACATAAGTTTTTTTCAAATGTATCTTGTGAAGTGGTCCATCGGTTTTGTCTGTGGTCCATCAAATACAAATTTTGTCTTTCTTTTGTTATCTTAAAAAAAATTCTAAGTTCAACAGAAAGTGATGTGTTATATTTCTTATATTCTTACTAAATAATAGTAAAAACTAGGACACTGCGGAAATGGATCATATTAAGTTGTACTATTTTTTATCTATTGTATTATCATAAAAAAATAAAAATAGTCTTAAAACATCAAGAATACCATTGAAATACACGCAAAAACTTACCATGGTAACATTTTATATTTTGAGACAACGTTTATGCTGTGCTAATATTTTCGTTTAAATTAAAATGATATACTATATTTGTTTATGAATTTGGTTATGCACCTCAGTTCATCCAGTACAAATTTAAATGAACCGTTAGAATTTTAAACACGAGTAATGATCTGTCGCTAATACTATTACCACATATTGTTGGTTTATCAAATAAAAAATAAAATGAAAAGTACATGCACAAGAAAAGTCTAAAAACTTCTTAATATTTTTTTTTTGAGTTGAGTCAAAGACAAGAGTGCAAGGAAATTGGGCTCCAACTGTGCGGGTGAGATCAAAAGATACATATATGGAAAGTTAGTTTTATTTAATTTGCTAAGGTCAAAAGCTTAACAAAGATAAAATCTTTCTTCATTAACGTGGCACCATTTTGTTTATCTTCGGTTTTGACTTAGATTGGATATTACTATATTTATAAGATAAGCCTAGCCTTTTGGTTATGGCGCATTCGACGGTGGAAACCCAACTATTATTCCAAAAGTGCAAGTATTAGCTGACTTTTTTTCATTGGGTATAGCTCGCAAATCATAACCATCATGTTTAAAAGGAGCTAAAAAGCTGATACACGTTATTTTAGTCAATGCATATACTATAGTTTATAGAAATTAAATTCAAGAATTGCTGCATACAGAAAAATAGAGATGGTACATTTCAACCGCTTTTTTTATCACAGTTAAACAAAAGTTTTGGAATGGTTTTCAATCTTTGCCAAATGCTGCGCTGAAGAATATTTTTATGGCATTGGCGTATATGAGATTAGTTCAAAAAAGCTAATTTGTGTTACGATTTGTTTAGCGACTCAAAATTTAACACATCACCCCAAAATAACTTGACCACATCTCTTCAACTATATCAAACTCTTTCGAGGGTCTCTTGATGAAAGTGTACCGATAATGTGGATTAAAAAAACATGTTGCGCACATAAATGTTCTTGAAAATTGTAGTAACAATAAAATAAGTAAAAACAAACTGTAGATAAGAAACCGAGGGCCAAGGGGTTGAGAAAGATCCTAGGTTGAAGGAATCGAAAACGGATGTGTTTTGAAACGTAGAAACTTGATTATTAACAAAAAAAAGGAACGGAAAAGTTTTGGAAGGTTAGTAAATATATATATATATATATATATATATATATGATTGATTAACATGTAAGTACAATTGTTTTCTTCTGTTTAGTGTATTTAAGAATACAGGTAAACAAATAACCATTCGATGTTTAAGTATACGAAAATAAAATAAGTAAAAATTAAATATCGAAAATCATATAAAAATTCAAAACAACACAAATCCAATACGCATATATTATCTAGCTTAACTAAAGATAAAAATCATAAAGTCGACAAGTCAAAAGATCAATAGCATCATTTTCAACCTCATTTTCGTTAGCTCCAACAAAGGTAACCATTTATCAAACTTATCATCGAGAGAAAGATCTTCAAATTCAAGTCTCCCAATATTAATCTCATCCAATAAATCAAACCTCCAACATCTCATATATTATTGAAACCATATTTGTATTCAAGACTTCGTCTAGATGGAAGAAGAAGATTAGTGTGTACAAATACCAAATCTTCTGCTATTTGCGAAGTATATCCTTATATTTATTAATTGTTTATAAAATATGTTTTAAATTAAAAAAAACATAAGAGTTTTTTTTTATTTTCCAATATATAATCAGTAAATTTTAAAATTCTAAAATGAAATTTTCAAAAAAAAAAACGAGTTTTCAATATGTTTCTACGAGTTTCCAAGAGATTCCGGTTCTAAATCGTTTCTAAACCTTTTCAAACGTGAAAACACAGACATTCACTCGATTTCCATGCAACCTAGGAAAGAACTGAGACTAGTTTTTTTTATCTTTTGATAACTCGAAAGTATCTGAATCCAAAAATCCAACTGTTGAAATCTATGATTATTTTCTTTAAACCATTTGAATAAAATTTTGATTTCAGATTAAAACTGAAAAGTTCAGCGCAGAGCCGACAACTTTTGTGCGTGCTTTATTAGAAAGTTTTTTTATAATTAGAAAATTAAAACTTTCTGTCCAATTTTCCAAAGATAAATTTGAAATATAATTTGATTGATTCTTATTTATGGGGATGTATTTTTATCCCGCCAATTTGTCTATTTCAATTGTAATAAAAAATGAGATGACAAAAGTAAAAAGATAACAGTGTTAAGAATTTGTTTTAATTGTATTAGCACTACGAATACATAACCATTTATTTCCTATTAGTATACACTTTTGGATATGAACGGTGACCAGAGAACAGCGAGGAATAATGCATTCTCTAACGTTCCAAAAAAAATCACCATTCACAAGTAATAATAATTCCCTCTCATTCCTTTTCATTCTTTTTTTTTTGTAGAGAATTGAAGAACAAAATTATTCCTTGTTAAATTTGATAAGAAACAACCATTCATTTTCATTCTTGCTATTTTATTCCCGTACATTTTTTTTATTCGTTCTTCTTATTTACCGAATGGTAACCAGTGAGACCCGGTTTAATTTTTGGTCCACGTCTATCTTCTTAAAATCACTTGCAACTACTACCAAATACTAGTATTATGTATTATTATCTAACTAGTCCTTAATATTTGTTTCACTTGTTTATAATTTTGTCCACTAAGATATGAAACAAATATTTTGGTGTATTTCCTCTCGTCGTTTAAATGCTCTTTTAACACTAAAATGGCTATTATGTATACAGAAGATGTTCAACCATGTGTGAAGAATCGGGTCAACGACAAAAATGATGGAAAATATTATCTTCTTCGCCATTTTTGGATACGAATATAAAGTTTTGTTCTAATCTGAATAAAATATGTTTTCTCAGGAATTTCAGTTCCAAAAAATTCCCGTAAACATGATGCTTCTTTTGAAGTTTGAAAATAAAAGTCACACGATATAATAGTATCTGAATGTGATCAAATAGGGGAAGAAGAGAAGATATGATTAATTAGCTTAGAGGGATATATAATTATTCATTATCTAATTGAAAATGGATTTGTGGAACTTATGATGTCTCCCTTTCAAATCCGGTACACTATTATCGTTACATTTCTGATAAAATTAAGCTAATCTTGTCTATGATGCAGATCTGCTAGAAAGAAAATGGTAATGTTCATCAGGCTATTCGTAACAATAATCGTGGTGACTGTCTAAGTGATTTATAATGTTCCTTCAACAGGAACTTTGAATGTCATTTACAAAAAAATTGATACAGAAGGCAGGAGAGAACCTGTATCTAATCTGTACACGATAAGTGTATAAATTTTCTTTGAACTCTGTTCGAGAATAACCAACCATTCGAGTATATATGCTATGTGTTACTATGGTTCTTCTGAGAAACATTTTGAGAGCCACATGTACTTCAACTTAACAATCAACGCAAAGACCCCAAAGCATGGTACGTGCATCAACCCAACGGCGGCATACCTGCCATCAATTAAACCATTCAGTCCATTCAAGATCAAGAATCATTGTCTAAATCAGAAGTTGAGTTTGATCTCTATTCTTTGGTGGTACAGGTTGTTATAAAATTAACGGGGCGATGAGTTTGTGTAGCGTACCATAAAGGGGCGTAGGATGATGACAAGTCCAAGAATGGGTATGGCCACCTGCACAAACAGATTACACATATGTTATACTAAACTGTTCATAGGATCATGTAAAGAAAGACTAGAATCATGGTCCATGAGTGTTACCAGAAGGAGACACAAGCATGAACAATCCATTGGAATAGAACGAATACTCCGGTCCATACCACAAAGTATGATATCCTGAACAATGGGAACCGCTGCATACAAAGAAATCATCATCACCACTATAACCATATCATGTTATTACGTTGAGTAAGGAAAGGATACAGAGACTAACGAGAGAGTTCAAGAAAGTTTCACCGAGGAGGAAAACAGCATTGACTGAGTGCATAATCACAATGAACTACAGTATAAAATGTTTGGTTAGAGTTAAGCATGTCAGATACACAACTTACAAAATGTGTGTTAGAACTTACAAAGTCAAGATTGAAATCTTTGGATGTGAGAAAAGGGTAGATGATGAACCAAAACACACCATCTGTAAGCAATACAGCTCCTGCACAAGTCTACAAATCCAAAACACACATGTTCAGAGACAGAGAGAAACTTAAACACAGAGAAACTTAAACACATCTGACACTTACTTGAAAAAGAATCTGATGGATGTAACCCAATGTAGAAGCTACTTGACGTGTAGACCTATTATGTCTCTCGTGTCCGTTAGAAGCCTTAAAGACATTCAAGTTTTCGCCATGAATTGGAGGTCTATACGACCCTTGCTCTTCATCTACAGTACTGACTCCGTTCTGATAGTTATCATCAGATCTAAATTTGTATATGGACACAAGGGCTGCAACCTGCATTATAATCAAGTCCAATATAAGTGTCCACATAGATATATAAGCCTTCAAATTTGTAAAAAAAAAAAAGTTATAAAAACATTTACGAAATTGTGTATAATCCCAAAATCTCAGGGCCGGCTCTGGATAGAATTGTTAAATTGTTAAAGCATGTGCAAATACCATGACTAGATGATAAGAAAAGCCATACCCCGAAGTAGATTGTGACCAATGTGAAAGTCCATCTGATAAGAATGATCAACACACTCCCATCAGAACAAGTGAACGTTATGTCAAATCTTATCAGAGAGAATATGGAAGACTCACTGTGTGTAGAAGATGAAGATGCCAGCTCCATCAGCAATAGCATTACCAGAGATGAGTCCAAGAAGAGTAACAAAACCGAAAACTCGAAACCCTAAAAGCCAGTTCGGATGGATCCTTGCCACACAAGTGTTCCACGTTTCATCATCGTACACAACTCCTGTTCCTTCTCTTTGATCATGATCATGACCACCTCCACGTTTCTTGCGTTTTCTAGGTCCTTCGTATTTCCAAATAAGGAAAGAAGATAGAAACAGAGACGTTAAGACGAAGACTGCGCAGAGGAAGAATCTCCAGTTTAGCCAGTAACTTGGGATGTTGGTCTCCGCAGACATCGTTGGTTGCCACGTGTGCTCTGTCGAACCTGTCACAAAACTCGAAAGATCAACTCGGCTGAACACATTCTTTTTCATCGTTATCAAAATGTCTCTGTTATTTTCTTAGTTTCAGAGTTTGTTTATGCTACAACAAGCTGATGAGTTCATTTCGAGGGAAAAAAGAAAAAGCAGAGGCGAGAAAGACATGATGAGACATCACGGAGTTGGTTTTTGCATTAACATCAAAAAGAGAAAGAAGATAAAGTTTAATGATCGAGTGATGTAGCATTCAAAGCAAGAGACAGATTCTTTACTTAACCAGAGACAAGAAAAAAAACACACAAAGTAAAAAAAAAATAAAAGAAAAAAACAAGAAGAGAGATAAGACAAGAATCATTAAAAGGAGATTAGATGTGATACCTGTAAAAAAGCTTTGATCTCTTGTCTTCCGTATCAGATTCTGTTAGTAAACTCCATGAGAAGAAGAACTCTCTCCTCCTCTGTAATGAATTTCGAATCTGATGATTTTTTAAAAATGATTTTAATTGGGAGAGTTTGTGGGAGATTTGGCTTTTTTGTGTTCTTTGTAATTCTCACTGCCACCTCCACACGCTTATTAGTTTTTTAGTTTTTGATTTCTTTTTGAACCGTTGATTGTCCGAGTAATCAAATCAACGGTCAAGAGGAAAGGGTCTAGAAAGGGGAAGGTCGACGTAGAAGTTACACAGGCTTTACCATCCTTTAGTGGACCTTAGGCAATCCTTTAATGGGCCTTATGTAATATAAAGAATTGGTTATCAGGCTTAGAGGAGGCGCCAAGAAGAGGAAGAAGACATACACCAAGCGTAAGAAGTAAGAATATTAAGAACAAGTTAGCATAAGAAAGTTGTTAGATGTTATGTGGAATACTGTTTCTCATTAGCTTCAATCAAAGACTGTACAGATTGTATATACAGAGCTTCTGTGTGTGTGTAATCTTTTGTAAGAAAAGAAAAAAAATGATACATGCAGATTACAGTAGGGCAAATCATATTATCTAGAAAAAAACTAGGGCAATTCTCTTAAAACAATATAATATAAAGTTTTTATGATCAAGATAGCGCACGATAAAAGAAAATGATCTAAATAAATTTCACTAAAATAAAAAAATAAGCTGTTTTTATTGATAATATAGTTAATTTAAATATTTAAAAAATTTATTTTAAAAATTTTTAATATAAATTTAATACCATAAATTCTAAATTTCTAAACCATAAACATTAATTCTTAAAACATTATTCCTCAAAACAAACTCTAATTCTAGATTAATTAACCCAAAATATATATGTGTCTATAAACCTTTTAATGAAGGTTATTTTGGTTACTTTTTCATTTGAAATTTCTCTTGTACCAATTTATTTTTGAAAACTATTATAAGGTATTTTTCATTAAAATATACTTAATTCAATATGAATAGGAAAACTAAATACTATGTAAGTATTCAATATGAATTATGTAAGTATTTAAAACTCAAAGAGTAAATCTGTTTCAAATAAAAACAAAAGGTTTAAATAATATGAGTAACTAGATAATAAGAATAAACTTATATCAAATAGAAATACAAAAGCTTTAAAATATGTGAAGAAAAAAAACAGAAAAGATATATTTAGTGGTGTGTGATTTCGTATATATATTTTTTTGATAACCTTGGTGTGATCCCAAAAGTTTTCTAGGCCCAAAGACTAATCACCAAAAAGCCCATAGAAATCCGGGTTTTCTTATTACTTAAAGCGTCTATGGGTAGTCAAGAGAAATCGAATCCATGGCAGAAGCTCGAGCTCGAACCCTATTACCACTAGGCTAAGACCACTTCGTTAAAAACTTGACATCACTTCTATTCTAATACAACAATACAAATTATAAATCTACCATCATTTACTTGGGTTTAAAATCTACTTAGAATAATAAGAGTTGGTGTACACAAAAACATTTAACAAAAAAGGTGTGTGGAAGTCTGGAAGCCAAGAACGGTTCGTGAAAAATTCTCTCTACAGGCGTACATTAGTTGGCTCCCTCTTTTGGGCTTTATTCTCCAACTTTTAAGATTTCATCTTGGATTTGTGGGGCCTACGTTCATCAAACACGTTTCGTATTAGAAAAGTAAACCACTTTGTGGACTTTTTTATCGTTCTTATCCTAAATCTGAGAGAGCTTCTAGGGTTTGTTCATTGCAAAAAGGGTTTGTTCATTGCAAAAAAGGCGTTGAAGCATCTTTCGATTGAAGAGGAAGACGAACCCTTCGTGCTTCCGGATAGACCAGAATTCTATGCAACAGAGAGAAATTCGTTGAGTATCATTGGTCGGCTTCTCAACCCTCAGTGTCAAAGGATGTCTGATCTTATCCTTGAGATGCCCAGGAAATGGAAGCTTTACAACAGAGTGAGGGGAGTAGCTCTGTCTAAGGAAAGATTCCAGTTTATTTTCAAGTTCGAGCATGACCTCCTCGATGTTCTGAGCAGAGTTCACACCTTCGATAACTGGTCGATTGTGTTGGATAGATGGACTGAGAAGCCACCAGATGATTTCTTACAACACCTGCTGGTGTGGGTTCAGATGAGAAACATTCCAGTAAACCACTATACTCCTGGAACAATATCGGCGCTGGGAGAATTCGCTGGTGAGGTAGTTGACGTACCGTATGATCCTGAGAAGGCGCAGGTGAAGGATTATGTGTGACTACTAGTTAAGTTTGATGTATCGAAGCCGCTGAGAAGATCCAAAAAATTAACATTACCTGGTGGAGAGGTAGTTAACATCTTGTATGACTATGAGAGACTACAAAAGAGATGTTATACATGCCAGCGACTGACTCATGAGCAAGCTTTGTGCCCTTGGTCTGCAAAAGGAATAGGATCGGCTTTGTTGGAGTCTGCTTCGTCAGCAGAAAGCAAGAACACATAAGTTTTACTCTCACTGGAAGAAAATGATCCGCTTTATGGGGTCCTATCTAGCAATCTTATAGGGTTGGATCCAGTCTCAGGTAAGCCTAAGATTGCAAAGGAGGTCTTGAAAGGAATGAGACAATATCTGTTAGCGGCTGAGGGTCAGGAGAAACTTGCTCGAGAAGACAGAGTGAGGAAATCTTTGGAAGACTTAGTTAATGACCCTTTGGGCCAGAAAGTCTATTTGAGACTGGAGCAACCCCCAGTGGTGTCGTCTAATCTCGATAAAGGAAAGGGCACAGTGTTTGATTTCAGTGCTCAGACACAACGACCTTCGGAGCAAGAGAAACTTATGGCGAATGCTATTTCGGCTGGCTCTAAAACCTTGCAATCAGGGAAGGTCATCTCTCTGCCCCAAACTTTAAAGAAGCCGGCGGGTTCGACTCAATCAGAGTATCTTTTGGAAAGTTCAACGAGTTATAGTGTGGGTATCTATGATACTAGCACTTTCGGGACTATTCCTAAGAAACCCAGACAGAGAAGAAGGCCTGGAACATATACAAGAAAGGCATCTGGAAAGAAGATTGTTCAAGCGTTAACTGAAGGGACTAAGGTAGTGGGGGAAGGAGTAATTTCTGAAGGAAAGAGGAAGACACATGATGATGTCGAGCCATCTCAAAGCTCTGCAAGGTTTAAGAAACCATTGGTGGTCCCGGATGAGGGACCGTCTAGTATCTAAATGGCTATGATGAGTTGGAATTGCCAAGGCCTGGGCCGTGCAAAGGATTTGGTGATTCATCGACTGCGGGAAATTCGTAAAGAAATCTTCCCGGATATTTTGTTTTTGATGGAGACGAAGCACACTCGTGACGATCTAGTGGACTTGCAAGCGTTGCTAGGCTATGATAGGATAATGACTGTCGATCCTATTCGGTACATCGGTGGTCTTGCCTTGTTTTGGAAGAACTCAGTAAATATTTCTTTCAAGTTTGTAGATAAGAACCTGGTGGACTCTTATGTACAGTTTGGTAAAGACTCCTTCTTTGTATCTTGCGTCTATGGAGAACCTGTCTAAGGAAATAGATCTGTGGTTTGGGAGTGGATCTATAGGATTGGGGTGCACAGAAAGGAGCCCTGGTGTATGTTGGGCGACTTTAATGAAATTAGAAACAATGGAGAAAAGAGCGGCGGGCCGAGAAGGAATGAAGAATCTTTCCAAGATTTCAATAACATGCTTGAGATTGGAAATATGATGGAGCTTCAAAGTAGTGGAAACAACCTTACTTGGGGAGGCCGACAGGGAATCATTGGATACGGTCAAGGTTGGATAGATGTTTCGGTAATAAAAACTGGTTTCAACTCTTTCCGGCATCAAACCAAAAATTCCTAGACATGAGAGGATCAGATCACAGACCAGTGTTGGTGAGATTGATCTCCTCTGCCGAACCCTTTGGAGGAAGCTTTCGCTTTGACAGAAGATTTCTAAATCATCCAGGGGTGAAAGACGAGATCAAGAAGGCATGGTTAACGAATCACCCGCTTTTTGAAGTGAAGGTTTCAGATAAACTGAAAAGATGCAGGAAGGCTTTGAGTAGATGGAAAAAGAAAGAGTCTATAAATTCTAGGGACAAGATCAACCATATTCAACAAGCTCTGGAAGAACAACAGTTTGTTTGTTTCCCCTCTGCCCACATAGTCAACTATCTTAAGAGCGAGCTTATCAGAGCATACAAAGAGGAAGAGACGTATTGGAAGCAAAAAAACAAAGATCGATGGGCTGTCAAAGGGGATTTGAACACAAAATACTACCATGAATCAGTCAAGTCGTCAAGAGCAAAGAACAAGATTATTAAACTGGTGGATAGTAATGGACAAGCTCACTTTTCTGAGGCAGCTAAAGCAGAAGTGGCAAATGAATAATTTCAGGAATCTGTTCAAATCGTCATCTGCGAAGGACTTTAGTGAAATCTTCGAAGGATTTACTAGTAGAGTGACAGATGAGATGAATGAATTCCTGACCAGAGAGGTTACCGTGGAAGAGGTCAGAGAGGCTGTTTTTACTATCAAACCAGGGAGCGCACCGGGGCCAGACGGTATGACGGGCTTGTTCTTCCAAAAGTATTGGGAGACAGTGGGAGCTCAATTGACCAAGGAAGTGCAGCAGTTCTTCACGTCAGGAGTTTTTCCAGCGGAATGGAATTATACCCATCCCTGCTTGTTGCCAAAAATCCCGGATCCCACGCTGATGACTGACTTAAGACCCATCAGCCTTTGCTCGGTGTTGTACAAAATCATCTCAAAGATCTTGGTAAGCAGACTGAAGCCCTTTCTCGCAGATTTGGTCTCACCTACACAGTCTGCATTTGTAGAAGAAAGGTTTATCACCGACAACATACTTATTGCCCACGAGATGATTCATGCGTTGAAAACGAATGAGAAAGTGGCTAAGGAATTTATTGCCATCAAATCGGATATGTCTAAAGCATACGACATAGTCGAATGGGGATACCTGAGAGCTCTTCTTCTTGCCTTGGGTTTTGATCATGTTTGGACTGAGAGGGTTATGTTTTGTGTAACATCGGTTACCTACTCTACCCTAATTAATGATCAACCATTTGGGCACATTCAACCAGAGAGGGGTTTGTGTCAAGGCGATCCCATGTCTCTCTTTCTGTTTGTTTTGTGCATTGAAGGTCTCATTCATATGATGGAATAAGCTGTGAGAGGAGGAAGACTTCGAGGCATCCAGTTTTCAGAGAATGGACCGATGATCCACCACATGTTATTTGCTGACGATAGTTTGATGATCTGTAAGGCATCGCTAGGTCAAGTATCTGAATTGCTGCAAATTTTGCAGGTGTATGAGAAAGCGACAGGCCAGACGGTTAACCTCGATAAGTCTGCTATCACTTTTGGGGCGAAGCTGGATGAGATATGCAAACAATTGTTGAGAGATCTCATGGGGATTGAGAAAGAAGGTGGTACGTGGTCTTACTTGGGGTTGCCTGAGTGCTTCAGCAGATCAAAAACAGACATGCTAGCTTATATATATGACAGACTCAAGGACAGGTTGTCTTGTTGGTTCGTGAAGCTACTGTCTCAGGGAGGTAAGGAGGTCCTGATCAAAGCAGTGGCTATGGCAATGTCGGTTTATGCGATGTCTTGCTTTAAACTGACCAAGAAATCCTGTGAAAATTTAACGAAGGCAATGGCGAATTTTTGGTGGAACGCTCTGAAACACAAGAGGAAGATTCACTGGCTCAGTTGGACGAAACTTTGTTTAGCCAAAGAGCAGGGGGTCTGGGCTTTAAAGACATACATAGGTTCAATCAATCTCTTATGGCCAAGCAAGCGTGGAGAATACTCAACAATCCCGAATCTCTCTTTGCTAGAGTCTTCAAAAGCAGATACTTTGAGCATGGTGATCTCCTTTTTGCTAGTAATGGTCCTAGACCCTCTTACGGATGGCGGAGTATCCAGTTTGGCAAAGAGTTGCTTAAACAAGGTCTCAGGAAACATGTTGGAAATGGTAACTCTATCTCGGTCTGGGTAGATGCATGGATTGAAGGAGATGTGCAGAGAAGGCCCTTGATGAAGAACATCTTTGTGGATCTCATGTTGAAAGTAAGAGATCTTATAGATGTTAACAACAACTACTGGAAGCTTGAAAATCTCAAGGAACTTTTCTTCGAGGAGGAAATTCAGAGAATCCTTAAGATGGAAGTGGTGGCGGACCAAGAGGATTACTGGGTATGGGTTCATAACAGAAATGGAAGCTATTCGGTGAGGTCTGGGTATTGGTTCATCAACAGACAATCCAATAGTGATATACACAGCGAAGTTGTGGCGAGACCTTCCTTAAACGATCTCAAGTTGGAAGTTTGGAAGATCAAAACACCACCAAAAATTAAAACATTCATGTGGAAGACTCTAAGCAATGCGATCCCTGTGGGTGAACTGCTAGTGAAGAAGGGAATCAAGATGGATCCGTGTTGCCAAGCTTGTGGTTTTCAAGGTGAATCCATCAACCACCTTCTCTTTGATTGTGCCATTGCTAGACAGGTGTGGGCTCTAGCTTACGTGCCTAATCCGATGAATGGTTTTGATAAGGTTTCCCACTTCTCTAACATCCATTATCTCATGATGCTGATGAATAACACGGAGGTTGATGAGAAGGTTAGAATTATGATCTCTTGGATTGTGTGGTATTTATGGAAGACTAGAAATGGGATCATCTTTGAAGGGAAGGCAGTCATTGCACATGACGTGGTGGAGAAAATTTCAGAGGAAGCAGAGTTCTGGTTGATTGCACAAAAACAAGAAAGAGAGAAGGAAGAGGAGGAGAGAAGGGCGCGAGAGGCAGTTAGAAAATGTTGGGAGCCGCCGCGAGCTGGATGGATAAAGTGCAACATTGGAGTGGATTTTGATAAGAAGGTATCAAAAAGTGGAGGAGCTTGGGTGGTGAGAAATGAGAGGGGCAAAATTCTCATCCATAGTCGACGGGTGTTCAATAATGTCAAGTCTTTGGATGAAGCAAAATACAAAGCTCTGCTGTGGTCTTTGGAGAGCTTAAGCTTTCATCATCTCAACAAAGTCATTATTGCATTGGATGATGATAAGCTCACAAAGGTGATCCTCAGACCTAAAGCGTGGCCTAATTTCAAAGGGCAATATGTTGAGCTGGAGAAAAGATTGAGAAAAGTGGAATGGTGAAGAGTAGTAAAAGAAGATAGATCAACAAACAGAGGGGTTTTCCTCATAGCTCAAAATGCGGCGAAAGGTGGTTATCTGCAATCCTATGTTGCGGCTGGTGGTCCCTTGTGGCTACGAGAATTGCTTGAGAATGAGTAAGCTTCGCCCCCTATTTAGTTGATCATTGTCATATGATCTATGACTAATTTTTTGAATCTTATGTTATGACTATGTACCAACTGTTTTATAGTGGGGAATGGTAATTTTGATTGGGTAGTTGGTTGATAAGTTTTTTGGATAAAGGAGTTCCTCCATGTGGCTGATCTTGTGTAACTGAATGTTGGTCTTGCTGATTTTACATTAATTTACCGGATGACGGAAAAAAAAAAAGAAGGCCGGATGCCCTTTTAACATTAGAAAGTTTGGGTTTCGAATTCTGAAAAATGTGAAATTATGATTAATAGGCAGAGGTTTACAGATTTTTTTAACAATGTGCAAAGAATAACGTGAAGACTAGTCATAATTGATTTTACAAAAAGAATAATGGCTAGATATTTATTTTATTTTATTTTTGAAAAAAGGCTAGGTTTTTCCTTACTAATATTCACATCTATCTGTGAATGATTAGTTATGGCGAGAAAAATACTTTTGGCTCTCTCCAAACTATAGTTCCAATCCGTTTTTTTCTTTTTTTCTGGTCAAATCCGTTTATTTCCTTCTCCCTCAACATAAAATGACACTACACGTCATCGAGCTTGCCCGAGTCACCCCTGCCGCCGACTCCGACTTCGACTCGGTTCTAAACTCCGCCAACTCGCTCGCAATCCCGTTGACTTTCTTTGATCTACCATGGCTAGTATTCCCCCCAGTGAAGCGAGTCTTCTTCTACGGGCTCACCGAGTCGACTCATGAGCATTTCAACTCATTCATCCTCCCTAAGCTCAAGCTCTCCCTCTCCCTCGTCCTCCGCCGCAGCTATCTCCCTCTCACTGGCCGCATCGTCTGGGACCCAAACCAGCCCAAACCGAACATCATCGTCTCCCAAAACGACACAGTTTCAGTGACCATCGCGGAGAGTGACGCTGATTTCTCACTTCTCTCCGGCTATGGACAGCGTCCAGTTACCGAGTTACACAGCTTACTCCCCGAGTTACCAGTTTCCGATGACTCAGCGACCGCATTCTCTCTTCAAATCACGTTTTTCCCCAACAACGGATTCTCCATCGGCGTTGCCGCACACCACGCCGTTTTAGACGGAAAAACGTCAAGCATGTTCGTCAGAGCTTGGGCTCACTTATGCAAACAACATATTGAAGAAAACAGAGTCGTATCCTCTCTGCCGGAGACTCCAACTCCATCTCTTGATCGGTCTTTGATCAAAGACCCGACCGGACTCGATGAACAGATGATCGAGATCGTGACGTCTCTGAAACACAACAAAACCGGCGGGAGAATAAGTCTGCGTCCGATTCCCGCCCAGGAGCCCACACACGACGTCGTACTGACCACGCTCGTGCTGTCTCGCGTTGACGTCGAGAGGCTCAGGGAGCGAGTCAAGAGCGACTCACGGACTCGAGATAAGAACCTCCACCTGTCGACTTTCGTCATCGCCTATGCTTACGTGTGGACATGCCTTGTGAAGGCGCGTGGAGGAAGCGGGGAGAGACGCGTGTGTTTCCTCTTCTCTGGAGATTTCAGAGAGCGTCTGGATCCGCCGCTTCCGGCGACTTACTTCGGTAATTGCGTGTTTCCGGCGGGTAGCTACAACAGGAAGGCGGCGGATTTCGAGGGAGAGGAAGGGTTCGTAACGGCGGTTGAGATTCTCAGCGAGTTGGTGAAAGGTTTGAGTTCAAGAAAGATTGAGACTATCGCGGAAGAATTCAAGATTGGATTCGATTCTATAGGTGTTGCCTCACAGTTCGGGACGGTAGCCGGGTCGACCCGGTTGGGTGTATATGATTCAGATTTTGGGTGGGGAAGACCCGTTAAGGTTGATGTTGTCTCCATCGATGGGGAGAGGATCTCAATGGCAGAGAGACGTGATGAACCAGGTGGCGTAGAGATTGGAATATGCATGAAGAAGAGTGATATAGACGTCGTCCTTACTCTGTTCAACAATGGTTTACAAAACTAAACGCCTTTTTTTGTTTCTACAAATTTCAATAAGACATAGCTCATTGAGCTGTTCTTGTGTTCTTGTTTCTTGTTTCTTGTGAAGCTTTGAAAGCAAGAAACTTGATCGTTAGAGTTGTGAGCTTGTATGCGAACTATCTCAGAACATAATAGTTTCAACAGTTGCATTTTGTTTTGTTCATATCCCGAGAAACACACCAACGTAATGAACATATCAAATCCTTTGGATTTGAATTTAGTGTGGTTGCTTTTTTAAGTGATCCATATATTTATCAGTGCTCTAGTTTGAAATTTTACTGCTCCATACTTTATATGCATTCGTGAACAACAACAACAACAACAACTAGAGATGCTAGGGAAATAGTGAATTTTACAACAAATATATTGACTGTTTCGAACCCCAAGTATTAATTACACTGGCAGAGAGACGTGACGAGTGAGAGATGCGATTCGGAAACAAACATAGTGGTTTATCTATGCGTGATCACTTTCAAACCTTGTCCTCGCATCTAATCATGTCCCCATTCAAGTAATAGGTACGATTTAGACATGTTTCCATTCAAGTTATATTCGTTATTACTAGGACCAAATCGTATTGCAAGTCATTATAGTTAAATGGATAGAAATCACAGCCAAGGAAGTTCATGCAAGGCAAAGCGGCAGCTTTGAGAATATAAAAATAGCCATCTCCGTGACGACTATAACTCGAGATGATTTGTAGAGCATCTAATGCGATGTCTGTTTTGGATAATTTGCAACACTTAGATACATTGGTGGCTTGACTTTCAGACATCCATGCACTAAATGTTCATCTGCTAAACACCATTCGTTAGCCAACAACCACCACTAGAAAGAAACGTTGTTTCGATATATGTGAATCATGTTTTTTTTTTAATGAATGTGAAATTATATTCAAACAAAAAAAACCAGTTTTACATTGGGTGCTTCTTAATCAAAAAAGTGGAGTTAAATAAAAAGTGGAATGAACAAATGAAAGATCCTAATTGTTCCTCCGAGAACCAAACCAAGTTGCAAGGCCATCTGCGTATGCTCTGTTTCCATGAAGCAAAATTGTACTCAGTCTATTTCTTCATGTTTTATCAAGAAATTCCTCTAGTTTGATCGGTGGTGAGGAGTCATTTCCATGACGGGAGTATTTCTCTCACGCCAAATGCAATGGATTGCTGCTTGCAAAGTATACCTGATGAGGGAGAGCTGGGTCTGATCATAATTTGAGTTTTTGACGATTGTTGTGATGATATTCGAATCCGTGGGGTAGTCATCACCAAGTAGTCCCCTCATTAGTGGTTCCCACACTTGGGATGAGTATACCTACATGAAAAAAATATATGGTTTTTCTTGTCTCTGTGCCTGCTTGACAGAGAACACAAGTAGTATTGACATTGATGTTCCATCTTGCCATCCGATCACAAGAACTAAGACAATCCTGAATCCCTAACCACATCAAAAAAGCATATTTAGGTGTAGCATGCGTAAACCAGACACCTGCACCCCATGCGCACTGAACAGAGACTTCCCGAAGTTGGTACCATGTATTCTTCGAGGAGAACTTACTCATATACTTGTTCTGGTTATGTTTCCACAGCTGAACATCCCTCATCTCAGACCAACCTTGGCGCTTCTGATCAATTTCATCCTCTATCTCATTGAGCAATGGTACTCCATGTCTCCTACGCCTATTGTTTCTCATAACATCCCCAACTGTTGCTGTTGCAGAGGTTCCCAAGTCAATGTATCATCTACTTCCAGTCAAATCCGTGAGACGTCCCATTTCTGTCCAGCAATCTGAACCAGAAAGAGGTGGTTTCACCATTCTGAACATTGACCTTGTGAAAGGTTTTAGCCAACACCCTTGCATTAATAGTTTCCCCCACATCCATGATCCAGCTTTATATAAACTGCTTCGACAGACAAATATAGGTGGAGCGGTCACTACAGCTTACTTTGTTTTTGAAACTAACACCTTAGGAAGATTGTCACGGTAACTGAACATATATGTTATCACAAAAGAGAAAGTAATGCATATTTACACTTTAGTGTTTGGATGAATATGAGGGATACTGTCAATATAAATATTTTGTTGTGAAACTAGAGAACGAAATCTATGTTTCTATATTATTCATAAACATAAGGAAGCTTTTATATATATGGAATTACACCGTCAAAAGGAAATACAAATATGGAAAGAGTACAAATCATAATCTAATAAGGAAAAAACAAGATACCAATTCTCTCTCTCTCTCTCCTCACGGCCGAGTCTCTCTCTCTAGCATTGGGTCGGTTATGAACCGGGCCGGTTATGGACATCCACAATATGATTTATAACACTCCCTCTTGGATGCAATAACCATACAGAGATTGTAATATGCTTTAGATGTTGCCTCATTAAAATTTTACCAGGAAAACCCAGTGGGACAAAACCATGGTGAAGGAAAAAGAGTACAACACGTATTACTCCCCCTGTTCTGAACAACTCGCGGCTGGCCTCATGAACAGCCAAGATCTCCGAATGGTTTGAAGATGTGGCCGCGATCGTCTGCTTCATGGAACGCCATGATATGGCCGTTCCACCATGTGTGAAAACATAGC
>NC_027749.1:19900880-19901262 GCF_000695525.1 Brassica oleracea var. oleracea | reverse complement strand
CAGTGCCTTTGGGTTGGACAAGAGCTTAATCTAGACAATATATTCACGGCAAAACATATATATGGTCGTCTGACTAGCCAGATACATCAAAGCTCCTATGGCACTGAGATATTGCACTTCGGGACCAAGGACATCTTTATCGTCCATCTTAGGACGGAACGGATCAGTGTCCAGGCCGAGGGACCTCACGACCATGGGGCTAGATAATGGATGAGACTCCATGTTGAATCTCTTGAGTACTTTTCCTGTATATGCCATTTGATGCACAAAGATTCCATCTCTTATGTACTCAAGCTGTAATTCCAAACAAAACTTTATTTTTTTTCAAGATCTTTCATCTCGAATTCTTTCTTAAGATATTCAACTGTTTGGGAAATCTCTC
>NC_027749.1:19898572-19900580 GCF_000695525.1 Brassica oleracea var. oleracea | reverse complement strand
GTGCAACAAGCCGTGCTTTATATCTCACGACCTTGCCGTGTTCATTTCTTTTCCTCACAAAGATCCACTTATAGCTGACTTGTTTAACATTATATGGTGTCCGGACTATTGGTCTAAAGACATCTCTCTTCTTTAAAGAGTTTAACTCCATGTTTACAGCTTCTTTCCATTTGATCCAATTTGATCGTTGAGTGCACTCATAAATAGACGTGGGTTCATGATCCTCATTCAAATCCATAAGTTTAAGTGCTACCTTGTATGCAAATATATCATCAATGTCGACATTCTTTCTGTTCCATTGTATCCCAGACAAGACATAGTTTATTGAGATCTCATTATTATCAGGACCTTCAGTACCTTGAATCTTGGTGTCCCAAGAATCAGTATTAGATACACCAGGACCGGCCGAATCTAAGCATTCATGATCGGCCGCGATCGCTATTAGGATTTTGGGAGTGGCCGCGGTTAAGTCCCGGGATTTAGGAACGGTCGTGGTCGTGTCTAGGGTTTCAACAACCTCGGTTTCATTCTCTGCACCTTTCTTAGTTTTCTGAGGGTTATTATCTTTGGAACCTATTGTTCTACCACGTTTCAAACGTTTTCTAGACTCTGTAGCAACATGATTGTGTCCCTCTTGAACATCAATACTGATTGGTGCATTAGCAGCTGGTATATATGACTTAGTAACTCTTTTCGGGTCATCAAAGGAATCTGGCAATTGATTAGCTAGCTTTTGTAAATGTATAATCTTTTAGACTTCTAAATCACATTCCTGAGTCCGAGGATCTTGCCAAGATAAGGATGTTTGATTCCATGTAATCTTTTTTTTTACCAGCGTATTGCTATCTTCTCCTAATGTTGGATGTTCGGATTCATCAAAGTGACAATCCGCATACCTGGCCTTAAATAAATCACCCGTAGTTGGCTCAAGGTATTTTATAATCGTGGTGGAAATCATGTCCAACATATATCCCCATCTTCCTTTGAGGTCCCATCTTTGTTCTCTATGGTGGAGCAATTGGTACATAGACGGCACAACCAAATGTCTTAAGATGGGATATGTCTGGCTCCTGGCCCGTAAGCAATTGTAATGGGGAATATATATGTTCACTAGACGGCCTTATACGAATCAATTCGGACGTGTGCAAGACCGCGTGTCCCCAAGCTTAGACCTCATAAGTAATGGTCTAGCTATTAGTTGAATTCGTTTTATGAATGATTCGGCTAAGCCGCTGTGTATGTACATGTGCCACAGAGTGTTCAACAGTTACCCCATAGACATACAGTAATCATTAAACGCTTGGGACGTGAACTCACCAGCATTATCAAGACGTATAGTCATGATGCTTTAGAGACTTTTATATCAAAAGCTTTCATTCATTAAGTTATAATAAGAAAACAAGTTCAAAGCAATATCAAAACATAGAAAACATAAAGCAAAGAACACAAAAACATAGATGGCCAAAATCAACTTTGCTCTTTTTAAACAATCAGAAGTTTCATAATCCATGATATCATCTTTTTCATGATTGAAATCTTCTTCACCATCTTGATATCTCATATGAGCTTCATGATTCTTCCATTTCAAACTCTCTTGCTAGAGGTCAACGAGATGTTTGGGAGTTGATGTTAAGAGTTTTCAAGCTCCTAAGACAAATGTTGTAGTATAGTGATTGTCGAACCAGTTCTGAGGGATATAAAAGCACCGAGAATGCAAGAACTCACTTAATCTAAGTACAACCAATGATTTACATGGGTTTTAAACTACTACTAATACTAGAAAGCAATAACAGAATGATACTTTCTTGACTAAGGGAAAAGAAAACTCATGGGCATAGGGATTAGACCTTGGGTGATCAAGTATCGAACTAAGGATAACAAATGATCAATCAAACTATCAACCTTAAGGCTAGACACAATTCTAAGCGAGCTTTATGTCTAGATGAATGCTTATTTGCTAACATATCTCAAACATTAAATGTCTTTGGTTGAATAATATGAAAGCAAT
>NC_027749.1:19896840-19897716 GCF_000695525.1 Brassica oleracea var. oleracea | reverse complement strand
TCTGAAGACGTCGCTCCCGGGTCGTCTCCTCGCGAGCGACCTGGCTGTGTCGCTCCGAAGACGTCGCTCCCGGGTTGTTCCTCGCGAGCGACCTGGCTGTGTCGCTCTGAACTGGTCGCTGTGGTGAGGTCGCTCTAGGAGCTGGAGCGACTTCGCCTTGTCGCTCTGAACTGGTCGCTCTAGGAGCTGGAGCGACTTCGCCTTGTCGCTCTGAACTGGTCGCTCTAGGAGCTGGAGCGACTTCGCCTTGTCGCTCTGAACTGGTCGCTCTAGGAGCTGGAGCGACTTCGCCTTGTCGCTCTGAACTGGTCGCTCTAGGAGCTGGAGCGACTTCGCCTTGTCGCTCTGAACTGGTCGCTCTAGGAGCTGGAGCGACTTCGCCTTGTCGCTCTGAACTGGTCGCTCTAGGAGGTGGAGTGACTTCGCCTTATCGCTCTGAACTGGTCGCTCTAGGAGCTGGAGCGACTTCGCCTTGTCGCTCTAGGAGGTCGCTCCGAAGCGTATAGGACGAGCGAGTTCATGGCGTCGCTCTGGTAGGTCGCTCTGGCTGGAGCGACTTGAGATAGTCGCTCTGGGCTGGTCGCTCCAGGCAGTGCTCGTCCAAAGATCACTCTAATCACCTCCTTTGAGCTCCAAATGAACCCAAGTGTCTCCAGGAACTCCATGTGGTACTCCAATACCTGATAGAGACATATGTATGCAAAATGCAGCCTAGACATGGCTAAATCCTAATCTATATGATGAAAATGCAAATGAATAAATGGATAAAACAATGTGAATATGCAAGATATCAACTCTTACATGTCTTAGCCCAATGATTATCCATACCACATCTATGACACACGGATTTGGTCGAGTTATGTGGCTAGAAAGATG
>NC_027749.1:19895038-19896238 GCF_000695525.1 Brassica oleracea var. oleracea | reverse complement strand
AGAGAGATTTAGGGCAGCAAAATCCAAGTTGTTGATTTTCGACATCTGAAATCATATATTTCATCTTTAAGATTATAGTGTTCAATCGAATGCAATCAATATGTTCAAACAATTAGGTTTCTAAGTTCAGACAAGCCTTGCGGCCATGACAAGCCTCACGGCTAAGAACAAGCCTCACGGCCAAGCAAGAGATGATCATGCAATATTTATTCGTTTACAATCCTAGCATACGATTTCTATATGCAATCAGTTCATACGTGATATGCATGCATGATACAAAACAAGCCACACGGCTATAAGGTATGTCCAAGCAATTCAAATTCTATATGTACATATGGTTATAATGCAAGCCTATCATACGGTTTCTATATGTTCATACGAATTCTAAGTTATATAATTGCAATCAAATAATTAAGCAATGCATCAAGAAGTTAATTTTCTATCAACCTAACGGATCATGTTCAATTTATCAATGCAATTAGGGTTTCCATATAAGAAAGGCCGGTTAGGGTTTAATCAAGACTATCATGCGATTCCAAATTCATTCAATCGGTTTTAATTCAAAACAACCAAATTCGAGGATGAGTTTATCAATCCTAGCAAAACGATTTCTATGTGATCAATCTAACGATACGATCTCATTCAATATCAAAACAAGCATTCAGTTTTAATTAATCAAACAAGCTATCATACAATTTCAATTTCAAAACAATCAATCGATTTTAATTTAGAACATATATAATACGACTAGGGTTTATATAAAATCGATCATGTCTTTAGGTTTTAGGGTTTAGATCGATTTCTTGCATAACATGTAATATACATGTATGCGGCTAAGGTATCAGGAATTGGGGTATCGAACTTATGATTATGAGGGGGTATCGAACTTATGATTATGAGCTTCGATTTACTCATTGGGGTTTTGATCTATTACCCTATGGTTTTGATTTCAACATTAGATCATACTATTAGGGTTTGTAGTTTTTATGGTTTCGATTCTTATCAAACAATCAAATTCGATTATGGGTTCTCAGTTTGAATGGACCACTAAAGAGATAAACCCCGAGCTGGAACTGATCGGAACGCGAGCTGATGTTGTCGCGAGCTGTCTGATTGCTGAGATCGGGAACACGAGCTGTCCAACGTGCTGATCGGGTCGCGAGCTGTCTGAGATCGTCTTGTTTGCGAGCTGAGGTTGAA
>NC_027749.1:19884802-19894942 GCF_000695525.1 Brassica oleracea var. oleracea | reverse complement strand
ATTGCAAACAAGGATCGGGATATAAGGTTTCGCGATCGGGGTTAGGATGGTTCGCCGGTAAGGATGTTCGCCGATTAGGGTTAGGGTTTTAGGCGGTTTGTTTTAGCTTAGGGATTTAGATTCTATCGTGCTGATAACGTGTTGTGAAATTAGAGAATGAAATCTATGTTTCTATATGATTCATAACATAAGAAGCCCTTTATATATAGGAAATTACACCCTCGTAGAATAATGGAAAGACTAAAGAAAAGAAATACAAATATGGAAAGAATACGGATCATAATTTAATAAGGAAAATGCAAGATGCCGATTCTCTCTCTCTCTCTCCTCACGGCCGAGTCTTCTCTCTCTAGCATTAGGCCGGTTATGAACCAGTCCGGGTTATGGACATCCACGGTATGATTTATAACATATTTGTATTAGTATTCTTTTATCAAAAAACTTCAGCACAAATTATATTAATATTTATTTCGTCAACTATAACTACAGATTTATTTTAATATTTTATTGATAATAATACAGTTAATTTATACCGAAATTCTTTTAAATTATCTTTTTTTGATCTCGTATGTCTATTTAGATGTTCGCACCAATAATTAGCTATAGATTGATCAATGATAATCATTGTTGCTTATTCAAATGTATTTTGTTCCTATTGAATTTTTACCCACAAAATGACACTACATATCGTAGAGCTTGCCAGAGTCATCCCCGCAGCCGACTAAGACTCTGTTCTTAACTCAGCCAACTCGCTCTCAATACCCTTAACTTTCTTCGATCTGCCATGGCTAATATTCCACCAACTCAGGCGAGTCATTTTCTACAGGCTCACTGAGTCAACTCGTGAGCATTTCAACTCATTCATCCTCCCTAAGCTCAAGCTCTCCCTCTCCCTCTCACCGGCCGCATCAGCTGGGACACAAACGAGCCGACGCCGTTTCCGTCACCGTCGCGGAGAGTGACGCTGATTTCTCTTTTCTCTCCGGCTACGGACAACGTCCAGTTTCAGAGTTACACAACTTACTCCCCGAGTTACCTGTTTCCGATGCCTCACTAACCGCGTACGCTCTTCAAATCACGTTGTTCCCGAACAGTGGATTCTCCATCGGCGTAACAGCACACCACGCCGTTTTAGACGGTAAAACGACAAGCATGTTCTTCAAAGCTTGGGCTCACGTTTGCAAACAAGAAAACAGAGTCGTGTCTCTCCCGGAGACGCTAACTCCGTCTCTTGATCGGTCGTTGATCAAAGACCAAACCGGACTTGACGAACAGATGATCGAGATGGTGAGATCTCTGAAAACTAACAAAATGAGAAGAAGCTTAAGCCCGATCCTCGCACAGGAACCCGAAGACGACGTTTGTTCTAACCACGCTCCTGCTATCTCGCGAGAAACTCCGGGAGCGAGGAACAGAGCCTCCACCTGTCGACTTTCGTCCTCGCCTATGCCTACGCGTGGACATGCCTTGTGAAGGCTCGTGGAGGAAACGGGGAGAGACTCGTGAGTTTCCTTTTCGTTGGAGATTTCAGAGCGCGACTTGATCCGCCGCTTCCGGCCAGTTTCCGAAGGCGGTGGAGTTCGAGGGAGAGGATGGATTCGTCACGGCGGGTGAGATCCTGAGCGGTTTGGATCTGACTTCACAGTTCGGGTCGGTAGCTGGGTCGAACCGGTTGGGTGTATACCAGTCGGATCTCGGGTGGGGAAGACCGGTTAAGACTGATGTTGTCTCCATTCAAGGAGAGGGAATCTCCATGCCAGAGAGACGTGATGAATCAGGTGGCGTCGAGATCGGAATGTGCATGAAGAAGACTGACATGGACATCGCCACTGCTCTGTTCAACAGTGGTTTACAAAACTAAACGCCTTAGCTAGCTTCTACAAAATTTCAATAAGGCAAAGCTCATTGAGCTGTTTTTGTGTTCTTGTTTCTTCTTATATGCTTAGTTGGCAACAAGCATGATCGTCAGAGTTTGTGAGCTTTGTAGTTAGGAAACACCTAGCTTACGATTTCCACAAAACATCAGACTGGAGTCGATTAGTAACAAAAAATCATTAAACTCACGACAAACTTTGTTAAATTCTCTATAATATACAGTGCATAAATTGCTTCCTATGCTAGCTTTTGCTTTCGTTGTTGTTATTTGATTCATGTCTGGAACTGCGATCGCACACTTGATCTAATCTTTCTCGGTTCTCTGACCACCATGCCTCTGCTTGTTGCTCCTTGAATCTTCTCTGGCTGCAAACAAAACCATAATGGTTCTATTAATAATCTCTAAAATGCATGTAGATAAGAGAAGTTAATCTTGACTCTCTCCTAAAGCGCACACGTTTGAGATCTCTGGTTCCATCGCCAAGGGCCAGCAGTGTGATATATACACCAGCCACCAGGCTCGTACTGTTCAATCCACTTGAGAAGCATTTGATATTTGACATTGTTAGTGCACTTCTTGAGTTTCGGGAATGTCACTATGAAGTTCGTCTCTTCCCTTGCTTGCATCTGTCTTTCTTGACAACTGGGAGTTTCGCCAAACTCCATTCATTGAACATGAGGGAAGAGCTAAAGATGATGCAAGAGAGCTGGTGTCGGTCATTGAATCAGAACGTGATGGACGCTGTCCGTTTGCATTAGCTCAAACCTGTTCAGCAATTTAGATGTCCTTGTGGTCTCAGCTTCGTAAGCCACCCGGTGGTAGCACCTTTAACTATATATATCTTTCAGCTGGTAAGATCAAACTCAAATCATAAATCAAGAATGAACACAAAGACCGTTTAAGAGAAATATGTATGAGAGTTTTAAAGCCAAAACCTGTGCTGTAAGAGACTTTATAACTTCTTTTACAGCTTCTGATTTGGCAGATTCCTTTGCTACCAGTTTCATTGCTTTTTCACGAGCTTCCTTTACAGATTTATGAACTTCAAGTTCTTGGACTTCATCTGTGCCTTAGGCTCTCGGTCTGAAGTTCTGAACAACGTCCAAGATTTAAAACTAAACCATAAGAACTCATGGAAACAACAATTCGATGTATAAAGATTAAAGGGACTGTGGACAAAGTTTACCTGAGCACGCAAACTTGACCATTTCTTGATTCAGAAGCTCATTTGTCTTATTCAAACTCTCAGTTATACTAGTTGAGAACTGGACCACTCATATACATAAAATATCGATCTTATTAGGTAATTATCCTGGTGGATGTGAACGACTCACATTACGATTCTGTGCAAGTATTCGTGAGATTGATTATTAAAAATGGAATTTAGATTTTCGTTGAATTCGTTGAGAAAAGATTTTCGTTGAAATGAACACGTAATGAAAAAATATGATGTATAAAAAATATTGGTTAAATTCCAAAATAAAAGATGAAAAGATTTGAAGTATGTAAACATCTGAATGTTAATCGATTCTTTAGCTAGATTTTGGATTATTTGCTCATGTTCCTCCTGCTTTATTACCACATGATTAGTCTTTTATATTAAAGTAGCTTGCAATCTCACGAATGAAATAATTTCTTCATATTGTTTTTGGAAAGAGATCAGATGAAATCCAACACCTAACATTCATCATTATATGAAATTTTAAGTAACCGCAAGGCAATAATATAGTAGTAGGCGGATTCCAGGGAGTAAACAAATTGGGTTCGAAAACACCGCACTACACTTCATCTTGTAGCCACACAGACTTAAAACTACGTTTTTTTTTTTGGGATCTCATTTGGATATCCGAAAAGAGGTTCCATCCGTGGACCGTATATCTGTTTGGAGATTAGTCTGGGTTATTTCATAGATCTGAAATATCTAAGTTAATAAAAAAATCATTTTATTATTTTTAAAAAATATCTCAAAAAATTAAGAACAAGGTGATGTACATTTTACAATAGCTCAAAAAATCAATAATGCTCCTAAACCGGAAAAAAAAAATAATGGGTCTTGAACCAAAATATACAATTGGGCCATTCTATAGTCGCATTTTTGTGATGTATAAACTAAGTTACGAGTGTATATAATCACTATGTGGATCATATGTGTCATTAGTCTTGCTTTAGTGGTTTATTAAAACAGAGTCAGAACAGAGCATCTCCGATAGTTAATTTTGTTTTCTTCTAAAATGGAAGCGACATGTTCTCCAATTGTTTGCTCTAATTTTTTTTCTCAAAATAAAACATTTTAAGTATATTATGACACCATTTTATAATTAATTATCAAAAGCACCTAATATTTTTTAAATTTACTAATTTTACCAATTTATTTTGTTTTAACAATAATCCGATCCAATTACTTTTTATTATAAGTTAAATATTATTATATGATACGACTATTATACATAACATAAATAAATAAACAAAGAATTTTAGATTTATAAAAAAGCACTATATACTTATATCTCTTAAGTGATTAAACAAAGTATTTTGAAACAAAATGAGCTTATTTTATTCTAAATTATTCTAAATTCAACATAAAACTCTCGGAAATCGATAATTTCATGCTCTTCATTATTAACATTTAATTATATGAAAGTAATAATATAAACTGTGAAATTAATTAGATGACATTAACACTTCTAATTTATTCAAGTACAAAATAACAATAAGTTAAAGTTAAGGATTAGTTTGTAAATAAAAATTTCATTTTCAAAAAAAAAAGAACTGAACAATAATTTGTAGAAATACTACAAAAAGTTCATTTAAAAAAAAATGAAGAAATGAACAATAATTTGAAGAAATACTATTTAGTTCTTCAAAATTTGAAGAAATAAAAAAGAAAATGAAGCACCATGTGAATAAAAATAAAGTAAAAAGTGAAAAATAAAACATCATTGAAGATGCTCTAAGACTATAGAAACAATAAGCTTCCTCTAGACGTAGACAATTATGTACACGAAGCCTAGAATGCATCAGCACATAACATTCAATTAAAAAGAGTAAATGTTTGCTGTTCGTGTTGCCATGACTCCTTCATCAAATAACGTAAGACAACATCAAAATAGAGCCTACAACCCTTTTTCATGACATGACATGTTCTTGATTGCCAAACCAAAAGTACTCTAGCATAAGAAAACTACAGTAAGGTTTGAGACTGATCTACATGCAATTTCACAACATCAAACACATAAGCAAGACTAAAGAAATACTCAACAGCAAATGCATAGTTGTCCCAAAAAGTACATAACTTATGGAAACCAAGAGCAATAAAAATGTCAAGATCAAACATACTTGTCCAAGAATAACTGAAATAAAAATCCTACTAAATCACATTAGCTTTCTCTGTATCGGCATAACTCGATGTTGTGCGACGTCCCATGCTCTTACTACTATATCTCTAGGCATGCATATGAGAGATGGTGTGTGAGTAGGCTGTGTAGCTCAACCGGTAACTCCCTCCATCGCGGATAACCACATCAACCATCTTTTCCGCCATACTTACGTCGTGGATATGACTCTCTTGGAACACTGTCGCACATCTCTCGAAGATCATGTTGCAAATCTTGTTGGATATACCACACTTGATCAGTTGCAATAGCTTTGTTCAGGAGATTATCCACAAGTGCAAATAACAAATTTCTCCATGCTAAAGGTCCCTTATTTCCTAGCCCCATTTTCCCATACAAGGTGATCTACATGACTACATGTTTTTCACTTTCAGCAAGTTCCAATTTGATGATGATGGTATGGATGATCTTCGGCATCCTTGATGGCTTGGCAATATGATCTATATGGTTAATATATCAGCGTGTATGCTGATCTGCAAATTGATAAGAAAATACAGAAGATTAATTACATCTAATTTTACTTTAATGAGAAAAAACAAATTTATAATTGACATAATAATAAATGTAACACATTTTAGGTATATGTATCTAGGAGCCGGTGGATTTAGCTTTTAAGACAAGTAAAGATGAAAAAACAAATTTTTGGATTAAAAACACATTCTTATTTCTCCTCTTACACGATTGAAAAAGAGAAAAATCAAGTTTTTGGACCAAAAAAATAACAAAGTCGCAAGCTTTAAGACAACTTACCTGATGTATGTAGCATCTTTGCCCATGCGGTGGCGCAACCGTGGTCATCACCGGACTTAACATTGAGCTGCCGTCGTGGTCATCACCAGACTTAAAGCCATCATGGAGGTTCTGTTTTGTTTTGAGAGACAAACAAGCACATTGTGTTTATCATTAGTTAAATAGACCTTGTTCTTCAAGGCATAAGCTTTAAGACAAAGACATAAGCTTTAAGACAAGTAAAGACATAAGCTTCAAGACATATCCATCAGCTACCTCACTATTACCTCATGAATCTAACATTTTCAAAATTCTTTTGGGGCAATTTTTGTTCATTTGAACATGGCGTGAAAGCAACACAAATGTACTTTCAAATAATTTTTTTTTCAAAATGGAAGTTTATTGTCAACAATTATGAGCTGAAAATGACTAATAGTGCAACTTGGAAAAACATATCAAATTTTGATATTTAATCTGCGAGTGAGCATAATCTAACATCTCATCATGTTTGCAATATATCTCTTAAGTATGATTATGTATTAGAATCTCTTATACATGTCATAGCTTTTATTACAATTGATGCAGGATGAATTTTGCATACAATATCAACTCCATGGTTGATAAATGTTTTTAAAATCAAATATTATGTCTTTTCAGCTCTTTGACATTTAAGATCTTCTTAATATTTTCAAATTATATTGGACATAGATTAAGAAAATGCACATAGATTAAAATTTTGCATTTTGTTAATCTATATGCATCTAATCTACTAAAATATAGTCATATTTGAAATTATTGTGGCATGTTTTAAATTTGGACCTATTAAATATGTTGTGACTAAATATACAAACATGCTATATATTTATCGTAATAGAAATTATGATTTTTTCATATCTATTCTATTAAAATAGAAATCACAACTTCTCTTCATGTGTGATATTTTAAAAATAGACATTTCTTAGAGAATTATATTTCATTTATCTTTAATTAACATTTTGGCATCATTAAAATATTACATATTATATAATTAACATATATAACAATCTCACCTATAAAGTTGTCCTATTTTGTTAATTATAAAAATCTGTTGACAAAAAAATCGTATTAAAAATTCTATTTTTTTTTAAATAATGCGTCAATTAAATTCGTAATTAGTAGTATAATATTATTACAAATTAAGGTTTTACTATAAAATTAAAAAAAAATTGTATATTATTTTCATGAATAGTCTATATTATATTAAAATAAAAGTACTATATAAATTAAATATAAAATTATATGAAATTGATAAATTAACTTATTTTATTTTAAAAAATCTTTCAAATATCATTTCTATCTATTCTATTAAAATATAAGTCACATCTTCTCTTCATGTATGATATTTTTAAAAATGGACCTTTCTTAGAAAATGATATTTCATTTATTTTTTAATTAACATTTTGGCATTATTAAGATATTACATCTTATATAATTGACACATATAACAACCTCACCTATAAAATTCTCCTATTTTGTTAAATATAAAAATCTATTGAAAAAAATGTAACAAAATCTTATTAAAATTTCTAAATATTTTTTTTTAAATAATGCATTAACTAAATTCGTAATTAGTATTATAATATTATTACAAATTAATATTAATTAAGATTTTATTAAAAACAAAATAAAAAAAATTGTATACTATTTTCATAAACGATCTAATTGTAGTCTATATTATATTTTCATAAACCCATTAACTTCTTGCATATGTCACGCCATTTTCACGGCATATTGCTAACTTCATTTGTATATGGCAAACCATATTCTTCTTCTTTTTTTTTAAGGCAAACATATTCAACTTTAATTGCCCAAAATTACAATCTCTGCATAATTGGTTTATATATATATTAGTAAACCAAAATTGTTAAAATCAAGTGCCGACATCTAATTGAATCACATTAAAACTTCACTAGCAAATAATTGTAGTAATGTAATTGATGAGAAGTTCACTGGCAAATAATTGTGTAACATGAATTTGAAACAATTTTTAAAACAATTTGGTTTAGTATATAGATATTAGTTGTAGATATAATTCGAGGTTTGCTATTTTTAACAAACAAACATAAAAATAATACTTATAGCCTCTAAATTAAAGCTATAACATTAATAACAAAAATAGATATACTTGCAAGACATAACGTTTTATGATACCATACATTGTAAGATCTTAGGAATATTCCTAAAATTCAAATGCTTTAATTTTGCGTTAGAAAGTCAAACCATAACAAGCAAATCACAATTTAGTTGCACATAGCATTAACTCAAAAATTAAAGTTTTTCTACCGATATGGTACATTTAGTTGTTAATGATCAACCAAATATTCCTAAAATCATTGAATATCTTACTAGCTTAACATAACAAACCCCTAAATTTAAGCTATGACATTAATAACAATAAGAAAGATACTTGCAAAACAATTTTTACTGTACTACACGTTGTAGAATTTTTATTATATTCCTACAATATATATTATCCATTTTCACTATATATATATCTAATAAGAATAACTTATGTAATTTATAACTTTGATTTTTTATCACCATAGAATACACTATTAAGTGATGAAAAAAAATACACTATTAACAATAGGATGTGCAAATAACCCGACTCGAACCAAACCAAACCGACCCATCCGAGGCCAAACCGATCCAAACCAAACAAATGTATATGTATAAACCATTTCTTTGAAGATTTTATCAATCCAAATGATTTGGTTTGGTTTGGTTTGGTTTTAAATTGAACCAAAAAACGAAGTGCTTTTTAGTTAGATTAATTAAATACACTATTTGTATTAAGATTTTATATATAGCCATTTAACCTAAAAAAATAAATATAATTTATACATTCTACTTATAAATGAATAGAAAACACACAACTAAAAATAAAATAAAAGAATATGAATCTCATACATTAATATCACAACCGAAAAATTACCTATGCTATGTATATTAGGTTTAAATATAACAACATAAAACTATTATATTACAGATGTTTGGCTTTACGTTTAAATATGAAAAAAATGATCTGGTGTCAAATGATATTTATATTTTTCTTAATTATATTTTTGTAACTGAACTAGAAAAAAATTAAAAAAATCAACACAGATGAACTAAAGAAACACAAAAAAACCAAACTAAACCCTATACACACCAAACCGAACAAAAACCAAACCAAACTAATTTGGATTGACTTTGGTTAAAGTTTTCTTAGACCCAAATAAACCAAACGAAATTCAGAATTAAACCGAAAAACCCACCCCAAATTAACATGGTTACATATATACAGTTATATCAAACAAATTGCTAAAATAAAATTTAAAAATAATATCCGCGCGGATGCGCGGGTCAAAGCCTAGTTTCATTTAATTCTAATTAACATTTTAGCAACATTAAGATATCACTTCTTATATAATCAACGCATATAACATTTTTACCTATAAAACTATCTTAATTTTATTTTAATTATAAAAAAACCTGTTGAGAAAAAAATCTAACAAAATCTTACTAAAAGTTGTAAAAATTGTTTTTATAAAATAATATATTAATTAAATTCGTATTTAGTAATATAATATTATTACAAATTAATGTTAAGTAAGATCTTATTATAAAATAAAAATAAATTTTGTATGCTATTTTCATAAACTTTCTAATTATAATCTATATCTATTCTATTAGAGTAGAAATAACAACTTTTTTCCAAGTCTGAATTTTTTTTAAAATGAACATTTCTAAAAATAATATTTTATTGAATTCTAATTAACATTTTAGCATCATTAAGATATCATATTTATATAATCAACGGATATAACATTTTAGCATCATTAGTGAGACGGTAACTTTCTATTGGAATCAATGAAATTGATCAAAGAAAATTCGAAAAAGATAAAAAAGCAATGATAAATTTAAAACCCAAAATATACATTGATAATAACACGGTAATTTTCTATTGGTCAATGAATAACATTGATATACATAATGACATGGTAACTTATCACATCAATGAATAACGGTCGTTCGTTTGGAATTGCTCTCGTGGCAACTATTGATAGGCTAAATCGTATGAGCCCCTGACCACCGCCACCGGTCGTGGAAGATTGAAAACAA
>NC_027749.1:19816584-19884641 GCF_000695525.1 Brassica oleracea var. oleracea | reverse complement strand
GTGGGTACCCTTGTCCCTTATAAAAATATTAATTTCCCCCTCTAAACCGGATTTGTCGTCGTCTCGCAATTAGCATTTCTCTTAAGCTTCGCTCTCTCTCGGTTACGGTAAGCGTTCATGATCTGGATCTGAGCTTCTGCATTCTCCATTATAGATTTCGCGTAGATCTGAGTATGTGATTTGCTCCGGATCCGTTTCGATGGTTTGAGAATTGATTCCGTTTAGGCTGATTGATTATATTCTGATACGATAGCCTCTAAGATAGCGTGGATCTGTTATAATCTCTATTCACTTCCGATTAGTAGACGATCTGATCATGAAGCCTGGGGGCACGTTTCAACCTCTAAGATAGTGTGGATCTGTTAAAATCTATATTCGATTCTCGTTGTAATTGTTTCTGATAGCTTCCGATCATGAAGCCTGGGGGGGCAGATTTCAACCTCTGCCTCATATAGAATGTGGATGAAGTTTTTATACTCTTTTCTTATACGTCCTTGTGGTTTGTGTGCAGTAAAAGAGCACAAGATGGGGTTGAGTTTCGCGAAGCTGTTTAGCAGGCTCTTTGCAAAGAAGGAGATGAGGATTCTGATGGTTGGTCTTGATGCTGCTGGTAAGACCACTATTCTCTACAAGCTCAAGCTCGGAGAGATTGTCACCACCATCCCCACTATTGGTAATGCTTCACAGTACACACCATAATAATAATAGTACTGGTTTGCTTCTAGTTTGTGAATGTGTATGATAAACTCTAGGATCTTTCTTGCAGGTTTCAATGTGGAAACTGTGGAGTACAAGAACATCAGTTTCACTGTGTGGGATGTCGGGGGTCAGGACAAGGTATGTGATTATCCACTTCTTTCACAACAACATCCTGATGATTCTCTATCTTCCACACCAAGTAAACTAATCTTTTGGCTTCTTTTCAGATTCGTCCCTTGTGGAGGCATTACTTCCAGAACACTCAGGGTCTGATCTTTGTCGTGGACAGCAACGACCGAGACCGTGTTGTTGAGGCTCGAGATGAACTGCACAGGATGCTCAATGAGGTCCATTTCGATTGCTGCTATCCAAGATTAATTTTCTTCTTCTTTTTCTTAATCATATAATTCATTCAGGAAAGGCATTTATACTTGATAAATCCTTGGTTTCTTTTTTTTTTTTTTTGTGTAGGACGAGCTGCGTGATGCTGTGCTGCTTGTGTTTGCCAACAAGCAAGATCTTCCAAATGCGATGAATGCAGCTGAAATCACAGATAAGCTTGGCCTTCACTCCCTCCGTCAGCGTCACTGGTGAATAATGAAAAAAAACCTCGACAAGTCTCTGAAAATCAAAAGCCTTTCTTTTGTTCTAAATTTCTTGTCTTTGTTGCAATCTACCAGGTACATTCAGAGCACATGCGCCACTTCAGGTGAAGGACTTTACGAAGGTCTGGACTGGCTGTCCAACAACATCGCTGGCAAGGTAACTTCAGTTTCAAAAACACCCAATCTAACAAAAGATGGTTTCTTTCTTTCTTTTTTACGATGCTTATTTTATTGTCCTCGTGTTACTACTCTTTACGCAGGCTTGATGAGGGTGAGTTGCATTTGCATCGAGATGGTTCTATCCTCTGTGATGCAAGAAACAATTATAAATATTATCTGAACCTTTTTGATATTGGGTATGGGAATGTTTTGATTGTGCAAGTAGATGTCTTGTCTCTAAAACTTATTTTGCTTTCGTGTCTGAACCCGGGTTTTCAATAGTGGCCTTGTCCATTTATGTCTTGCACAGTATAAGGCAGTGTAACAGTCAAATGGTATCATGTTTAGAAAAGCTCAGCTTGTTCATCAGAAACAACAACAGTGAACACGAGCTCAAGCTAATTCAGTCATTAAGAAAAATAAACAAAAGTTATAAAAAAACCGACAATCCTCACCCAAATCGATGACCAATGACTTATCTAGCGTAGGATAGATTTGTATAGGGGTCCAAGCGTAAGGAAGCTTTTTGTTGGTGTTTGGTCACACAGAGCGTACAGGCGCTCTTCCATGGAATGAGAAGACAAATCATCCAGCCTTTAAATCCCAATGCGACGGTCCTAGAGTGACACCTTCTCACTTTGTATAGACAAAAGAGTTGAAGCCTTGAGAAACAAGATTCCCACGTGTCGTTTTCTAGTTAAAATTTGGGCAGGAAAAAGAAGGTTTCTAGCCACTGTTTCTCGAACTGCGTGCTGTTTTGGTGAAAACGATGGCTCCTTTTTGCTCCACTGTAAATGAAATTACTTTAGTTTCTCCCGTTCCTTTTCTAAATAGCTTTTCTGAGCTCCAGTAAGTTGGACCAAGTTCTTTCTAAAGATCTTATGATTCTTTTTTTCTTCTTCTGTATATGATTAATGTAGAGAGTAAGATTACACAGAAGTGAAACAAAGTACAAATCACACAAAATATATAACAAATTTTAACAATCAAAACATTTCTGTTAGTGAAAAATGGTAATAAGTCCAGTTGCGGAAGCGGCCCATTATGATGAACGCTTTCACGAACCTCTCCAGCTAAACCGGTTTCAGAGCACCTAACGAAAAGATATTGAACAAATACAGAAGCAAACCTCGAAGACGTGTTTAAAATTGGTTGTACACTTATCCTGGATAAATCAATTTTATCGTAACGGTAAACTCATTTTAAATATTCACTTATGCGATGTTTAGCAAAATTTTTGTAATTCTTCGGCTCATCAAGAGCCTTAAAGAACATATCATGCAAGGAATATTTTTCTTTCTTGGTGAAAAAGAAAAGCAAACAAAGAATCAAAATTCAAGGTCTAAAGTCTAAAGGTGTTCCCATTATGCCTCAAGAAGATATCATTGTAAACATTACAAGAAGATAGCATTCAAAGAGACATAAAGTTTGAAAGAAATATGGAAAAAGGAAAAGAAGAAAACAAATATCTGCGTGAAAGAACTCAAAATGTGCTCTGCACTAATCCCTATGTTGAATACATTCCAATTACACTCTCTTTTGTGGAACCCCACTCTAAACCTACAATTTAAAGTTGATAAATCCAGTTAGAAATTCACTAGAAAATTTAAAGTTAACACTATAGAAAATTTGATGGTGTATAAGTATTAAAGTATACTATTATGCAAAACTAGTGGATCCATATTCTCACCTTAAAAAAAACAGTTTTTTTTCTCCTGATATTTAGCAAACTTTATAACAATTATAAAGATTTGTATCATTAAAATATACACCTGCAGGTCCAGCACTAGGGAATTGAAAATTGGAGACTGAAGAACAGTGAAGAGGTGTATGAATTAATGGGTAATGGGAATTCAATAGAGTAGAGTCAATGATTGGTAAAGCAGCATCCGCACTCATCAAATCTTTTAATTAATCTTTATTGGAAACAATGTATTGTGTTTCATCTAAAATACTTCGCCACAGTCTCACTTTCTCTTCTTACAAAGCAATCAGAAAATATTCTAAAGTGCACCTCTTAAATAAACCCATATTGTTGATGACAAGCAAACAAGACAACCCACAGTATCTTTTCTTATAAAAATAAAGTTGCGCAACAAACAAACTGGCAATTTCCACAAAAGCAAGCAATATGTAACTTTATTTCAAAAACAGCACCATGTCTACCATAAACTTTATTTATAAATACTGATACTATTAATACATTGGCCAAATTTCAGATGAAGATGGCATAAACTGAAGTGATCTTCAACACCACAGAGTTCCCAGAATCACAATCAAAACCAAACCCACCCAAAATGGCAGATCAACCGCAACAGTTCCAGCAACCTCGCATTGTGTATCCATCATCATCTTCCTCATATGCACCGCCCTCGTCCTCTGGTTCAAGTGGCTCATTCGGTACAGCGTTCATAGTTCTAGCAGCCATCCTTATCCTGGCAGCACTGGCTTGTGTATTCGGAAGGCTATGCAACCGGGGCCGCAAGGACCACAAAAACAACAACAAAGCTTCAAAGCATGAGAAACCGTCTTCAAAGAAGAGCCGTGAGATCAGACCTGTGGAGCGTGAGCCGAGACAGAGAGGTGATGATTTGGAGCTTGGGTTCGATATAAAGCGTCCTGGTCCAATGAGCAAACCCTCTGGTCGAAACGGAGGAGACATTGAGTTTGGGTTTGATAACAAGAAAGGAGGAGGAAAGAAAGGACCAGCTCCTGTTACTAAACATGGCGTAAGGTCTAAGTAATCGAAAAAAGGAGTATGACTTCAGACACTGGTGGTTCCATCTTCAAGCTCCGGTTAGGACAATGATCTAAATAAGACAAGAGACTTACTCAAGCTTGTTTAACTTTATTTATTTATGTTTGTCGTTTTTCTTGTTTTGGATCAAGTTATTTATGAAAGCGAACAAAGAAAGAAGATAAGTAACATTACAAGCTCAATCTGTAAAAAAAAAAGTTACATATCTGAAGATGGAGTTCTTCATTATCCTCATCACACTCAGAAAAATAATCTGAAACCAAACACAGAGAAACAAAAAGCAAAACTAAACGGTAGCTATGCAAGAAAATGCATCTCCCAAAAAAAAATACAAAGAGCATAAATGCTGTACAGGGAGCTCAAACATGAGGTATGATAACATCACTTGTATTTGTATCAGAACCGCCGGTTATTGAAGTTTCTGTTCTCAGATTCACTCCTTGTGAACTCAGTAGATTCTCCATTGGATCCTTTCCTGGAGCTTCGGACAGAGTAGTCTCCACTGTGCATCCCTGAATCTGAACTATCGTCAAAACCAAAAGCCATTTTCCTGTCGTCTGAGTTATACTGACAAGAGTCATAAGCATTGTTATGTCCCACTTTGGATCCGTTGCTGATATCTCCCATGTCCCCTTCACTGTCCAATGCTCTCACAACCTAATTTCAACCAAGTTATATATGTTTAAGAAGATAAGTTTTCAAATTTGACCAACTAAAAACCGTGAGATGTGTAGAATTGTTAACTGTATTTTAATATTTTAACATTTTCAATATATATATATTAAATAAATTTCCAGTTTTACCATTTTTAATTTATTAATTAACAAGATCAAATACGAATAAAATTACTAGTTTCCTTAACCACATATGAAATAACTTTAAACTGACACTTACTATGAAACGAAGAAAGTAATATAAAAGATCAAATACAAGTAAAACATAAATTACTAGTTTCCTTAATCACATATGAAATAATTTTAAAGTGACACTTATTATGAAACGGAGAAAGTAATATAAAAGATCAAATACAAGTAAAACAGAAATTACTAGTTTCCTTAATCACATGTGAAATAACTTTAAAAAACGGAGAAAGTAATATAAAAAACAGCCATAGGCACATAAAGAAAGCTTCTCATTCATAAGGAGCTTATCAGAAAGTGTTATAAGAAAGTTACCTGAGCCATGCGTGGACGTTTTGGACCGGAATGTCTAATACATGCAGCAGCTGTTTCAATCATTCTGAAAACTTCATTCTCCACGTAATGTTTTTCGAGCCGTCTATCAACCAGATCGCTGAAATCACCGGTCTCAATGGCTTTATGAAGCAGTGGACGAGCCTGTGAGTTTTTTTATGGATTAGTAACTATAGCCAACCATACATAAGTGTAACTGAAGAATGTTAAGATGTCAAAAGACAGGAATGTTTGCAGATTTTAGTATTTACTTACCCATTCGACCAAACTCTCTTCTCCCAAAGGCATGTACTGATCAACTGGTTTGCGTCCAGTTATAAGTTCTAAGAGAACAACCCCAAAGGAGAAAACATCTGATCTATCTGTTAGTTTCCCGCTTTGTGCATATTCTGGTGCCAAGTACCTGAAAACAAAACCCAAATAACATAGAGGCTTATGTAACTTTGAACATCTTAAATGTTGTTGATTGTTAGCAAGAAAACATTTCAAACTTCTAACATATATCCCTATATAAACAAATTAGTTCATAATTTTCAGATCTAGAAGTTCAAGGACCTAAAACTACAAAAGACTGTTCTTCTCAAATTCTTACCCAAAGGTTCCCATAACGCGAGTTGATACATGGGTTTGTGTTGAATCACTGAGTTTTGCAAGGCCAAAGTCAGCAACCTAAACACCAAGAAGCATGAAAAGTAAGAACAAATCAAAGTTTCATCAACTAAGGACACAAGTGTTGAAAACAAGGATGATTGTCTTTATTGCCTGAGCTTCAAACTCATCGTCCAGCAGTATGTTTGCCGACTTTATGTCCCTGTGAATGATTTTTGGGTGGCCTATAAAACAAAACACAGAGATACACTCAGCTTACCTTTGTACTTTTAAGCTTTGCTTTCACACTTATAAAAGGAACTTACAGTCTTCATGCAAATACGCCAAACCCTTGGCAGAACCTATAGCGATTCGGACTCTCCTAGCCCAGTCTAGGACTGGCCTTCCCTTCCCTGTCCAAAAAAACACAAACCCCATGTAAGTAAAAAACAAAGCCACATGTCAGCCAATGAATGGAAGTGGTAAATGAACCTCACCATGCAAATGATGCTCCAAGGTTTGGTTTGGAACATACTCATAGATAAGCAACCTCTGGACATCCGAGATACAATAACCAACCAGAGAAACCAAATGACGATGGTGAACACGGCTAATGATCTCAACCTCTGCTTTAAACTCGCGGTCACCTTGTCCACTCCCAACCTTAAGCTGCTTCACAGCAACTAGTTTCCCGTCGTGTAGTTTACCTTTGTAGACACACCCGAACCCACCTTCTCCGAGTATGTTTTGCTTAGCGAATCCTTGCGTTATCTCCATTAGCTCTTCGTAGGCGAAATGCGTTTGACCACTTCCCATCACAGCTGAATCAGGTGTACTCCCTGACTGCGTATAACCTCTTTGGCTCCCAAAGCTGTTTCCTGTATTGGATTGTTGTTGTTGTGTATTGTAGCCACCAGGACCAGAGTACCCTCCTTTTGTCGTATTCTGTCCGTATAAAAATCCATCTGCATGATTTCAAAAGGGTAAAGATTTATGTTTTTAAGACAGAACACAAAGACGAGAGATTGATCAAGATCTGACCGTACAAAAAAAATACATCTGCATGATTTTAAAAATGGTTAAAATTTATATTTTTTAAGGCAGAACACAAAGACGAGAGATTGATCAAGATCTGACCGTACAAATAAATACATCTGTATGTTGTTTCACCTGACTTGATGGAGAAGTTAGAAGGAGGCAAGTACTGGGAGTCAGTATATACATCTACGTTTCTCTTTTTCTTTCTTCTGACTAAGAACACGACGGCGATTAAGGCGATGATTGCGAATCCGGCGACTGCCATTCCGGCCATAGTCTTGCCTTGATAGCCACCGTCATTGCTGGTTGGAGGAGGTGGCGGGAAGCTGGGGACGCCGCGAGAAGGGGATTTGAGAGGTCCTCCTGCACCGGTGGACTTGGGTGGTAGTGCGTGAGAAGGCGCATTTGGAGGAGCCGGAGGAGAATTGGTTGGTGGTGGTGATTTTTTCGGTTTTTTGGATCCTCCCTTTGGTGAAGGCGCCTGAGGAGGTGATTGTTCCGGAGGTGAAGGAGGAGAGGTGTTGTCTTCATTCGGCGGAGGCGGTGGAGATTCAAATTCCTCAGGAGGAGGAGGTGAGTTTGTGGGCTCTGGTGGTGGAGAACCGGAGTCAACCGGTGGTAGAGGATCAGATGGAGGTGGAGCATCCGGGGGAGGAGGGGGTGGGGAATCAGGCGGTGGAGGCGGGGGATTGGATTCCGGAGGAGGAGTCGCTGGCGGTGGAGATGGGATACTCGGCGGCGGTGCTGAGTCAGCCGGTGGGGAAGGAGGTGGTGAGGAATCAGTAGGTGGAGGAGCAGAACCACCGGTGGAGTTATCTGGCGGCGGACTGGAGTCGGCGGAGGGTGCGGGTGGGGAAGAAGTCGGCGAGTCAGACATTTTCTTGTTCTGATTCTGATTCTGATTCTTCCCCAGAAACACCACTCAGAAAGTCTCTAATGAATGAAACTATCAATCGATACAGAAGAACTATACCAGATACAGTTGAATAATCAGATGAAAATAAATTATATTTCCACTCTGCAACTGGAAACAACTAATAATTCAAAATCTGAAAATGGATCCCAATTTACAGAATAATAATAATAATAATTACAATAAGTCAGAGTTTATGAAAGCTAGGGCCTGGAAATAAGCTGGAGAGAGAGGAGAAATGCATTCCATTACGGACTTATAAATCTGACAATGTCAAATGTTAAAATAAAACGATAATGGAGGTCCTCTCTCTCTCTCTCTCTCTCTCTCTGTGCAATGTCAAATGTTTTCCAGGGAAAATAAAATAAAAAAGGAAAAAGAAAAATGGAAGGAATGTTGAGTATAAGAGGGTCTCCATGATCTTTCTTTCTTTTCTTTTTTCTGAATTTCTAGCGAGAGAGTTGAAGGCACGTCTTGTGTACCGTTTGATCTTCTCTCCTATTATATTATTTGTTTCCTTTTTCTGAGAGTTTGAGAGAGTCTCTCTCTCCTTTATACCCGGGTTACCGCGCAAATTTAATGGTTTCTTTCTTTCTAGCTATTCTTTCAAACCCGACCCGGTAACTCGTTTTGGGTTCTGCCACATCAGACTAATATGAGTGGGGAAAGAGACGACGTGTGTGTTTGGAGCTTTCTTATGATTACTTCCCAGATTGAGATAGTCATGGACCAGATTTTGTAAAGCCCATATCTTTGTGGGCCTATTCATTCTGGATTTGGAAAGTCGTTTTCCATTGAAAAGAAACAATGTTGGTAGGAGAATGGCAATTGAAGGAAGTGAGAATAGGAGAATCCTTGTTCTCCAAGCCTTTGCTTCTTAACGTTGCACTCACTAAACCTAACCTATAACTAACTGACTGTAAATTGTCAAACGAATTCATCTTCTGGTTCTTTTTTTGCTTTTTTGGTAGAAACGGAAGCTGGGGAGAGAGCAGCTAGAGAGCTAGGGAAGTAGTTGTAGACGGACCTCTTTTGTATATAATCAAGGATGGTATTTGAATATTTGATCATAGTAAGTTTCCTTGTTACCAACAATTCTTGTTACACATTAATTTTGCTTTATTACGTCAATATACAAATATTAACTGTTTTCTTGTGAAGCAAGGTCTTTCTTTCTCTTTGGGAAGGGTCTATACTCTATAGCATAAGTCAATATATATATACATACCTTAAAAAGGTTTGTGAAAATATAATCTAATTTAATTTATTTTGCAGAATAAAAGTGTGATTCTACGTAATTATGAATATTTATTAAAAATTGAATACACAAAAAGAATAGTCTCCCTCCTTCTCTTGGAAGAGACAAAAAGAGGATGGTTAATTAAGCTCCTGATCTGCTATTGCTCCTCCTGCTGCTGCTACTAGTTAGAGATCTGATCTGTTCTTCTAGCTGCAAAAAACAGATCAACATTTTTAGTTTTAAAGTTACTATTATGATCTCTAATATTCATTTGTGTTTTAATCCTTTTTTTTTTACCTGATCATTTATTTCTTTTCTTCTCTTCACTTCCTCTACAAGTATCTCAACACTGAAAACTCATAACCATACCTTATCTCAGCTTACTAATCAAATCTTAATCAAAACACAAACAAACAAAGGGACAGAAGTTATATGATTACCTTTGCTCCAAGAAATTAACTTGAGATTGTAGTTCTTTCTCCCTTGATGGATATATCTGTGAATATATCATTCATGCTCTTTAGTTTGTGATGATCAAGTACTTAAGACATCCACATAAGTCACATGAACATTACCTGCACTGCTTCGTTTTTCGAGGTTGGATTTTGAGTTTCTGCACAAAGGTCATCAAAAACTCATTAGTCCAAAAGACAGTAACTGAAACTGATAGAGATGTGTGAGACAGAGACATTACCGGAGACAGTTCCATCAAAAAATCTAATTAATCTTATTACTTTCTCCTGCAGAAAATATAATGTGAAGGCTCACAAGTTAAATCCCAAATAAAACCATTTAAGAGAGTCTATCTACAAGAAGCATTTAAAAATATAAGGCCACACACCCTCTGAATGTCATTCTGAACCAGGAGACTCTGTAACAGTGGGAGGACTTCATTTGCTGCGCAACGGCTCACAGAACTAACTGTGTAGCCATTTTTTGGTTTCTCCGCTAATGGTTCTACTTGATGTGACTCTTCAAGAGCAGGTGTCTGCTTGGTTTCCACCGCTAATGGTTCTTCTAGTTGATGTAGCTCTTCAAGAGCAGGTGTCTGCTTGGTATCCACCGCTAATAGCTCTAGTTGATTGGGCTCTTCAAGAGCGAGGGCCTCTGCAGCTCTTTGGCGACATGCATTGCTTTCATCAGAAAGGATGCCAACTTTATATCTGCGTCCACTATGTTTATTTTAAAGTTGTACAAAACAGACACAGCAAAGCAATGCAGGATCTAAGAATGTGTAGAGAAGATAAATGTTGTTAAAGTACCCAATAGCAGGGAGGAACTTGCGGCGAAATGAAGGAAGTAATGGACCTATTGTTAGACTATTACTCGCACTCATCAGATCCTGAAAAGTTGGATATTAGCAAGAGAGGTTTAGCCGGAGTACAGAATATTCACACAGAGATATGAAGGAAAAGACACTTTGCCTTGTCTGAGATTTTGAACATCTCCAAAGACATAGTCTTTGACCTTTGTATCATTGGGTTTCTCTTTGGCACATCAACCCCAACAACCTGACTCTCTGAACTGCACATTTCATTATCTGGATTCTGATATAGCAGAACACTGAAACACTGAGAGAGGATGCGAGAAAACTAGTTTTACTTTTACTACTTAAGAAGAGACGACCTTACTTACAAGTGATGCCTGCTTCCTCAAGTCTTGTAGATCAAAGTTCCAAGCACTAATCCCTCGCATATACTCGTGTTCTTTTTCACCATTTATGCCTTTAAACAACTCAGCCTCTGCCTCCTATAAAGACAAACATAAAGAGATGTTGCACAGCTTCAATCACAATCTAAATTCTTATCAACTTTACCTTGAGCTTTTTAAAACGTTCTCCAAGTGGAGAAAGACCATGCAGAATTTTACGGGACAGATAATCTGTGGACCGTGCATGTTTGAAGAAAGGGTGCTTCAGAAGTTTTGCTGCGGTTGGACGCTTCTTTGGATCTTTAACCAAACAGGCTGCGATCAACTCTCTAAACGACTGCGTACAACAGAAACAGTTCCTTTTTCTCAGTGAAAGAAAAATGGAATCTACTTCTTTATGTTGCAAATCAATTAGTCTCTCACTTACCTTTGAGAATTTCTTGTCTCTATCATAGTCAAGTCGAGGTGGAGCATTTTGTAAGGTCATTAATAGCACCTGAATTAGTAAATCGGGGTTTTGAGGCTACTATAAATATGAATCTAAAGGATTGTAAATTATTCATTTACATAATCAATATACAAACCCTAAACAAGTATTTGCTTCAAAAGCGTTTTTGCTCTTTAAAGTTTCTTTGCTTTCTTAAAAAGTTAGTTTGCGTTTGTTGTTCATTCACATCAATAGTGTAAGGACTAACCTTCATAGGTGGATATTTTGAAAATGGGGCATGACCATGAGCTAGCTCCAGTGCAGTTATGCCAAAGGACCAGATATCCGCTCTGTTATACAGAACAAATACATTCAAAATCAGTACGTAAACGCTACTCATGATTGTGATTGGTGTGCAGATAGACTAGAAAAGTTGCAAAAACATACTTGAAATCATATCCATCTACTTGCTGCATAACTTCAGGTGCCATCCTTTAAGACCATTCACAAACACACAAATAAGAAACATGAAAAAACTTATTGTAAAGAGAATATAAGCACACACCAGCAAGGAGTTCCAACGAATGTGCTCCTTGTACGCATCCTTTCACCGCTATCAAACATACATGCTGAAACTCCAAAGTCTCCTAGTTTAACTACACCTCTCGAGTGAAGCAGTATGTTCCCAGCCTATAACAAAGCATTTTAGATGGCAAAACTAATATAGTGTACCCGCAGGGCCGGTTCTGGACATAGCCAAGTGAAACCATAGCCCCAAAATTTTCGAAAAAAAAAGCATAGACATATAAGTCCTCAAATTTATTTAAAAAAATCTTTACTAAATCGCCCTAAAATCTGAGGACCAGATTTTTTTTAAAAGGGTGACTAACCTTAACATCTCTATGGATGTGACCTTGTCTATGAAGATAGACAAGAGCTTTAAGCACTTCCCTCAACAAAGTAGCAATGATAGGTTGCTCAAAACCTTGAGGATAAACAGTTTTCATCAAATGAAAACATGAGCCACCAGACATATAAGGCATCACAATCCACAAGGTGTTACGGTCTATGAAAGAGCAATGCGCTTTCAACAGATTCGGATGCTCAATCAAACTCATAATGTGAACTTCCTTCCGTATTGTGTCCTGTCATGAACAAGACAAGCAAGTAAGAAAAGAAAATTAAAAAATTGATTTTTATTTTCTTAAATTAATAAAAATGTAATATTTTACCAAATCATTTCTGCATTTCTCAAGATCCATAATCTTAATGGCGACATTCTCGTTAAGAGCAATGCACCTGGCTCTGTACACTGAGGCGCTTACACCTTCTCCCACCTCTTCGAAGAGCTCGTAGTCCTTAGCGTAGAGAGGAAACCTCTTGGTTGATGAACCAGCCATGTGTCTAGTATCAATGCACAAACATTGAAAGGAGAGGATAAGACTTTCTTCCTTCTCTTACGAGTTCAAAGCAAATGTAGCGAGAGAAAATGGAACCTGGGTTTTTGTTGTTAGACGAAGAGGGTGTCGTGATGAAGAACCCTTTGGGAGTGTAATGGTGATGAAGTTGGTCAAGGATCCATTCAAAGTTTGCTCCTTTTTTGGGGCTTTTGAGGAGGCAAAGGCTTGATTTAGTAAAAATCTAATCCGGTTTTCAATTGGATCCTCTCTTTAGTTCTCTTGTGTTTTTTGCCTTTTTTAATATTATCTTTTTTGAGGAAATTATTAAATAAATACCCATTGTTCTCAAGTAGATGACAAAAATAGCGATTGTTTTTTTCTTTGATACGTTGAAAATATTTTAAATTGGGTAATAATTTTTCTTTGAGGAAAAAATTGGGTTATACACCCTTTTTTTTTTTTGAGAAAGGACAAGTGGGTTATATACACTTCAATACAGTATTGGTTTGGATTTGGAGTGTTCAGCTGACCTTTTTCAAAATGTATAGTATTTTCTTACAGCTTTTGCTAAAAAGATTTTGTTTTGTCTAAATATATAAGAACCTAAACACACATGCTTCTTTTTTTTTACCAATTTCACATGGATGAAGATATGTAAATTTAATATTTAAATTTAATATGTATATATTATTATTACAGAAATATTTTTTTTATAAATTTAATAGGGGCATATAAAAACTTATACATAAATTAGTGGGTCAAATGCTATACTTTAACTAAATATTATAATAATTTTAGAAAAAAATACATTAAAATTTTTTCTCCAATTTTAATAGGGTCACCTGACCCCGAAATCTCCTCTCTACCTCCGCCCCTGTTATGATTTATGAGGATGCTAGTCACAACGTGAATATGCAATTTGCGAAGAAGAAGAAGAAAAAAACATGTTTTTATTTTAAAATATATGATTTTAGGATTATTTCCAAAAACAATTTCAGTATTTTAATATTGACATTGTTCCGATTCCCTATATTATTGAAGCTAAACTCTTTTAGTATAAAATAGTTATCAATTAATAAATGATATATTACATAAGAAGTATATTTAATATATGTATATTAACAAAATTATTTAATCTGCATGTAAAATATCAGAAGGACAATGTTTATGAAACAAAAAAAAATCATTTTGGTTATTGAAAGCACTAGCAATAATATAACTAATTAAAACATGATAAAATAATACAATGATTTTTAATGATTTCCTTGATAAATGATTTTAAATTTATTTCTAATAATACAAATGATTTTAAAAATTACGTTTCCATCCAAAACTCCCAAAAACAAATGCAAGTAGAAAACTTGAGTTTCATGTGTCACAAAACTGAAGTACAGCTATCTGCTAAGAGGGCCAAAGTTAGCAACCTTCATTGTGACGTCTTTATGGATTGGAAGGCTTTGTAAGAATCTATATTTTCATGAACATTTTTGTGTGCAAGTACTCAGTACCTGCATGCGTGTCTATGACTGCTTTCAGTAAAGGTACGACGTTAAAACTTAACCATTTAAAACAATGTGTTCCTTTGTGGAGAGTTTGGTGAATGCTCACTCTAGACATATATTATGTGAATACATTACATGATCAAAATCAAATCACATATTTCATAGCAGAAGAAAAACAGTATGATACAAATATCATAATATGATTATGAGCTACGGACATCTCAAATGTGTCTAGGTCAATTATCATGTAACTTTTGAGCCTCATGACATATTTCTTAGCTTGGTACAATCTAATCCCATTTACTTCAAAACCTCATATATATTTCAAACCATAACCTCCTTAGATTGTGGTTACATGATGGTAACCACACTAAATCATTATACGAATTAATTGTACCATATTAGTGTTTTTCATATTTACCCATCACAACAACATTGCTTTCTGAATGTGGATATACGAATTAATTGTACGATATTCTTATGCTTCATTTCCTTTGTTGTAGGGGGGTCCACCCTCCATTTCCTTTGATGCAGGGGGCACTTTTTAAGAAATAAAATATAGGCACTAAGTGAGAGGGAAGTGTGGCACAGGGCCCACCTTCCATTTTTACATTTTCTTAAATAATTAATCTATATTTTATTTACATATCTCCAATCTATATATAAGTTACACCATGTGTAGCTCTCGGTCCGCCCTTCCATTTCTCACAAAAAAAAATAATTCTCTCATAATTGACACAACCATTGAGAATAGCAATTGATACTAACTTTATTGTAATATGTCCATAAAAAGCTCCAAAAACATAAAGAACTCAAACTTTAAAATAATATAGTATGAAGATTGGACATTTGTAAAGTAGATCAAAGACACAAAAACTGTTTCTTTGTTTTATATCTTTCTTAACTTTCTTTTCTCTCAAATTTTATCGGATCATCTTACATTGGATTTCTTTATATAAAAACTTCTTAACTTATCTATTACATTTTTATCTAGGAATCTTAGTTTTATCCTAAACTTATAAGTTATTCTACTTAACTTAATGAATAACTTGTTTCCTAAGTAATCTTTATTGAAGATTATCCAACATTCTCCCTTCTAAACTGCAAACCATTTTCACTTAGATCTTGCACTTTATCAGCTCCCTCGTCTCTTTGAACTTGATCCTTGCAAGTGCCTTGGTTAGTATGTCTGCACGTTGCTCTGCTCCTGGTACATGCTCCACATCAATTAGCTATTGTTCAACACATTCTCTGATAAAATGAAACTGTTTGTGAATGTGTTTACTGCGTCGATGAAAGACTGGGTTCTTGGCAAGTACAATAGCTGATATGTTGTCCACGCGAATCAGCGTTGTTAGAACCTTTCTTCCTGTGATCTCACTCATTAACTCTTGAAGCGATATGGCATGTTTAGCAGCTTCTATTGCCGCCATGTATTCGGCTTCACATGAGGACAGAGACACCACTTCTTGTTTATGCGAGCACCAAGATATTGGCGTGTCACCGAGACAGAACAGATGTCCAGTAGTATTTCTTCCATCATCTGGATCAGTGTTGTGGCTGCTATCGTGGTATCCTACAACTTCTTGAGATCCTCCATGCTTAAACTTCAAACCGAAACCGTAAGAGCCTCTTAAATATCTCAGCACTTGCTTTAAAGCTTTCCCATGCGACTCTCTTGGTGACTGCATGAATCTACTTAGTATACCGACACTAAATGCCATGTTTGGTCTTGTATGCATTAAGTATCTCAAGCACCATATCCATTTTTTGTATTCGCTTGCATCTATTTCAGGCTCATCCATTGCTTTTGAGAGATGCAGGCCAAACTCCATTGGAATGCATGTTGAGTTGCAAGCATCCATGTCAGCCTCCTCTAGTATACGTCGAGCGTAAGCTTCTTGTTTGATCGTGATACCATGTGAGCTTTGTCACCTCTATACCGAGATAATAGGTCAATAGACCTAGACTAGACATCTCAAACTTCTGAGACAATTGCCTGCAACGAGTTCCCTGTAACAAACAGATCATCAACATATATAGCTACTATAAGTAGCTTATCTTCTTCTTCCTTGCAATACATGGAGCTTTCCTTAGTACACTTGATGAACTTTAAACTCTTAACAATTTGATCCAGCTTTTTGTTCCATGCCCTATGAGCTTGACGTAATCCATACAAAGCTTTCTTAAGCTTAAAAACTTTGTGTTCTTCTCCTTTCTTTTCAAACCCTTCCGGCTGGGTCACATACACTTCTTCAACCAGCTCTTCGTGCAAGAAGGCTGTCTTAACATCTAAGTGATGAATCTCCCATCTACTCGCAGCAGCTAGGCCTAATAACAGCCTTATTGTCTCTATCCGAGCCACTGGCGCAAAGACTTCATCGAAGTCGATTCCATGTTCTTGAACATAGCCCTTTGCAACAAGTCTTGATTTAAATTTGTTGATGCTTCCGTATGTGTTACGCTTGACCTTAAAGACCCACTTGAGTCCAATCACCTTTACACCTTGTGGCTTCTCAACTAGGATCCATGTCTGGTTCTTACATATATACTCAATCTCGTTTATACATGCAGCTTTCCATCTCTTATTCTTGAGTGTTTCTTATATACTTCTCAGTTCATCATTCAAAGCAAGTAGCAGAACTTCGCACTCAATCTCAGCTTGTAAGACATAATCTTTAAGGTAGCATGGTCTATTAACTTGACGGGTTGAACGTCTTACTTCTTGAATAGATTCTTGTTCTTCAACTCCAGACTCAGGACTGACCTCATCTGCTTCGCTAGGTTGAGCTACTAGTTCTGTCACATCATCTTCAACATTAGCTCCGACCACAAAAGGACCGCTTCCACTATCTTCTGTTAGTTCCCCCATGTCATATGAAACATTCCAGGCTCAGTTTGGACTTGCTTACCTTCTCCCTTCCAATTCCAACGAGCCTTTTCATCAAAGACCACATCTCTACTTACAATAATTCTCTTTGAAGTAGGGTTGTAAAGTCTATAAGCCTTGGATCTTGGATCAATGCCTAAGTGAACAGCAGCCTCTGATCTGTCATCGAGCTTTCTTAATTTACCTGAGTCTATCTTTGCGTACGCCATACACCCTAACACTCTAATGTGAGATAGACTTGGTTTCTTTCCTCTTATGCATTCATAAGGGGTTTGATTCCTTAAAGCCCTTGTGGGAACTCTATTAATCGAGTATGTGGCATGACGAACTGCCTCTCTCCACAAATAGTTAGGCACACTCATTGCTTTTAGTATGCTTCGAGCCATCTCCATTAGTGTGCGGTTCCTACGTTCAACCACATCATTCTGTTGTGGTGTATACGGTGCTGTCAAATGTCTCCTTATACCGTTGTTGTTGCAGTAGCTCTAAAACTCTTGTGAAGTAAATTCACCTCCTCTGTCTGTATGCAGTGTCACTATCTCCTTGTTGAAATCCTTCTCAACAAGTTTCTTGAACGTTTTAAACTTTTCAAACGCATCACTTTAATCTTTCAATAATATAGACCACATGTACCTAGTACAGTTGTCAATGATGACAAAGATATACCTGTTGTGAGATAGAGTTGCTGGAGAGATTGGACGGCAAAGATCTACGTGTAAGATCTCTAATGCACGCGTTGATCTAAACGTTGTTGCTTTTGGGAAAGATAGTCGATTTTGATTGCCAACCAAGCATGAATCACATAGTCGACGTTCTTCATTTATCTCCGGCAAGCCATAAACCATTCTTTGAGTTGCCATAGCTCTCATTGTCTTGAAGCTAATGTGGCCAAGTTTGGCATGCCATCTCTATGGTTCCTCTTCTATCTTAACTTGCAGGCAAGTTGCTCTTCCTACTTGTAACTTCAACTTGTAGAGCCAGTTTGCAGATCTAAGTACCTTCACAATCAATCTTCCTTCAGGATCTCTTAGAGTTAAGAAGTTGTCTTTCATTCGGACATCACAACCTTGATCGGTTGCTTGTCCCAAGGTTAGGATATTACTTCTTAGCTCAGGAATGAAATAGATATCCGTTAAAAATTTTTGCTCTCATGTCTTAGCTTCAAGAGAATCGAACCTTTTCCACTTATGTTAACGAATGATCCATCCCCAAATTATACTCTCCCTTTGATGTTTTCGTTTATCTCAGAGAAGTAAAACCTCTTTCCAGTCATGTGGTTAGAGGCGCCATTGTCCAGATACAACACACCATCTTCTTTCTTGTTAGTTTCAAGCTTCTTAGGCATAACTTTTCTTCGTTGAGGAACACTACCTCATGCATATATAGTGCTGCCTCCGCAACTTCAGTTTCTGCTTTGTTAAGCTCTTCATCATCTTTCTTTTTGGTACACACCGAGGCAAAGTGTCCCTTCTTTTTACAGTTGTAGCACACAATCTGAGAGTAGTCCCTCTTCTCTTTAGACGCAAGTTCCGATATCTTTCCTGATAACGTGTCAATCGTATTCGAGTCGTCCATCTTCAAACGATCAAATTCATTCATCAACGTCTGGAGACGAGCTGACTTAACACGTTCTGCACCTAGGTTTCTTGATCGTATGACTTCCCAAATCACTTTAGGAGAACCTAAATCGCCAACTTGCAAGATCAGGTTTCAGGTATTGACTGAAACAAAAGAGCTGTAGCTAGATCGTTCTTTTCTTCCTCATTAGTTTCAGGTTCAATTGTTTTCCAAGCCTTGTGCACGCGCATGAGCACCTTCATCCTCATTGCCCATACCATGTAATTCGACGTAGTCAGCATTGGACACACCACAGACCAGGCACACCATCTTTTATCTTCACCAGTGCTTTTGAATCTGCCATAGTCTTTGTATCTAAGCTCAGCGATTAATAGATAACCTCAACCTCTGATACCAAATAAAGTAGATCAAAGACACAAAAACTATAAAACTGTTTCTTTATTTTATATCTTTCTTAACTTTCTTCTCTCAAATCTTATTAGATCATCTTACATTGGATCTCTTTATATAGGAACTTCTTAACTTATCCTATTACATGTTTATCTAGGAATCTTAGCTTTATCCTAAACTTATAAATTATTCTACTTAATTTAATGAATAAAATAATCTTTATCGAAGCTTATCCAACAATTTGGAATAAAATACAAATTCACACAGCGCATGTTCATTCTCATCAACTATTAAACTTCGAGTCAATTTTCAGGAAATAGCTTTAGTTTATATACTTGACCTATCAAAGGTTCTTCATTTCTTGTCATATAAGCAGCAACCCACCTTCTATTTGCTTGTTCTTTTTGATCATTTTATTTGTTAGTGGAGAATAAACTATCCTTAAAAGTGAGGTTTGCCAGAATTCTATTGACATAACAAAGTCAATATGTTGCCAAAAAAATAAAAAACACAAAGTCAATAATCTCCTAAATTCTATTGAGCTACTAAGGTGTCAATTAGCTGTGTCAAAGTCTAAGAAAATAAATTGTTCGGTAGAGTAACTGTGATCTCTCATCAGTAAAACAACGGGCAGTACAAATGTGACGAACAACACCGCAAAGAAAAATTCCAAAAGGTCTTTAAACAATTTGGTCGAAAACATGTTAGCTTTTGCGGCGGTTTTGGGTGCGAAAGTGATATATTGTTTCAATTCAACCAAATGCATACAAAACAAATTATTGTACACGATCTTCCTGTCGGGTTATGGACTTATTGAAAGGCACATGTGTGGGACACAGCTCCTCTCTATTAAGACATTCTAATTTTGGATAAGATTGGCTGTTAAACCAATTATATGATGATGTATTACCATTAACTAAGATTTAAGGTAAATAAAAATTAAGATATAAGCTCTATTCAAGAAAATGAAATGTCTTAATGGCTTAATATCTAGGAAGTAGGAACTATATCAACCCATTTAATTAGGATCTGACGGATAGAAATAGAATGATAGATCCTACAAGAAAATTATGATTAATAGAACTTGAACTTTGATTAGTAATTTAATATTCACAAATTCAGTTGTTGTGTAGATATAGATTATCAGCAATATATATTTTTGGTTTTTAATTCAGATGATTTCGACATTATATCCTCGACGTCCACATTCTACCTATCTTCTCGAACATTAAAAATACTTTCTAAATTTGAACTCAAACGTTCTTCTCCATTGTCGAGAATTTTCTCCAACTCTTTGTTTAAAGAAAATTTTAAAAATTCTTCTTTTTGTCAACTATTTTCCCCGTTTATTAATATGAATACAAGACGTACTTACTTGTAAACTAGGCTATATGGACATTAATACGTTATTATACGGAGTAGATAATTTTTTAAGTTTCTTACTTAATTGCCCTAGCCCCTAAGTAATCAAACTCGTTTGTTTTTTTTTTTTTGAAACTGGCTTCATATATAAATGCAAAAAACGAAAATCATACTCGTTTGTTCATTTATGTAACATTCTTATCTCATCCATAATTATTTCACGTGGTGAAATTAATTCATTTCATTTATTGATGATACCCCCAAAATAGAGAGATCAAAATTCTTCTTATTTCACAAGAGATACAAATTAATGTTTTTATAATTATATGTAAAATGTTCTTATATTTTTATTCGACCAAGTTAAAAATCACATGTTTACCTGAAAATGTCCCCTTAACCGATTGCGAAACGCTTCTCCGGCGATAATGTGCCACGAGTAGTTGTGAAACATTGATACAATATTGTAATACACAATCCGACTAACAGCGACCAATTTTAATATACTAGTATAGTGATTAAGTTTGTAATGGTGAGCCCCCTTTTTTTTTTTTTCCACTGGATATTTATTAAAGGGACCAAAACCCAAAATGAGCAAAGCCCGAAACATAACAACACACAGAACCCAGACAAACGGGCCAACATTAAACAAACTTTTTGGACTTTAAACCCAGAAAGAAGAACCGTCGAGGAAGCAAAACGACTCCCGTCCACCACATGTACGATCGACGAACGATTCTGAGAACACGCGTCAAGAGAGAATCATCACCTCCTCCGGAAAGAGCCACGCCCGGCGGAGACAATTCAGTGAAAGACCAACTGAGCAATCTTCACGGAAGGCCAGGACGCAACCGGATCACCACTTCAGGAAAGATAACCACCGTCTTCAATCAATCTGAAAGAACTCCGATCTTCCTATTTGAATAAGCAGCCATCTTTAAAGATTGAAATTAGCTTAAAAATGGAACGACCTAATCTCTAGGAAAGGAAGGCGACAGATGATCAAATCGAGAGTCGGTGGTAGATCGAAGGACAGGAAGCGACGATCAAACAGAACCGGGAAACCCCGGTGAAGAGTCGGCGAAGACGGTGTGATGAAATCATCTCTTTCCGGAGATAAAAGCCGGCGAAGCTGGTGCTGAACGAGCCACCGCTACTTGGAGACAGAGCCGGCCGACCACCAATGGAGAAGGTGCAACGCCGGAGACAAAAACCAGTCAGAAAACTCTCAAAACTCTATTCCTTGTGAAAGATCTAAATTGAGAACAAGGACGATAGAAAGAAAATCATCTCTCTAAAAGAGAGGAGAGAGAGCCCTGCCGATACTTTTTTATAATGGTGAGCCACCTACAAGAGCCAACAGCTACCAATTTTCATTCATACCACCACGCAATAAATGGAACAATACACAGCTCAACACTTGCCACTTCATTTTCATAACTTCTCGTTTGTTCGTACGTGGATACTTAATGATACAACACATGTATAACATGATCAAAGGATTGTATTTGAAACGGTGATAACTAGTCGGACCGACTTGGGTCAGACCAAATTCAACCATAAAGCAACTTAAATAAATGTTTTAAATGATAAAAGATAAAAAAAAAAAAAATCATAGGATAAAGTAATCTTCTTCGTTTTATGGAAAAAAAGTTTCCTTTTAAATATCCAATACAAATTATTATTTTTTCTTTAATTTATTTTAAAAGAAAGTGATGTATTGTTCGTTCTGTGTGAGTAGTTATACCACATACAATATTATTACAACCTTATTATCTGTAGACGACAAAAGTAATGGAACGACCGAAAACCCTACGCATACGAAATCTCACAAGAACAAAGATATTACATAATATACATACACTATATAGAAAATCCCTTTAAGCAAATATCAATAAGATTATAATCTAATACCAATTTGAGAAACTAGAAGCGTGTTAGAAGTTGTAGCTTTCGTTATCAAGCAAAAAAGAACTATAAACTTGTAAACTACGAGTCCATGACCCGAGCTGAATAGTTCCATTCCTTGAATTGCTAATAGCCTAATACCGTTCACCGAATGCGAACCGGCCCTCAACACGAGAAAGCCAAAGTGAGCTTCTCGAGAATTAATTATCGTTTGTTTATCAACAAGGTCAACACGTGTGAACCTCAAACCACCTTCCACGTCAAGAAACATGTCAGGGGGGCCAATGAACAAGTCCTGTTTTGCTTCTCGAACAAATATTTTTGTAAATTACGCCCATTCCATCTTCACCTTCTTTTATTCATGTTCCTTTCCAGTGGCGCGCTTTCACATTGTTTTGGTTTTGTTTGGTCAATGGTGAAATAACTTTGTACTGTAATACATATTTGTGATTTGAATGGAGGAATTAAAGTCTTTTGAAACTGTTGAGATTTTTTATAGCTAAAAACCAATAACAGAACTGCCAATCATGTATGTCTTGTGTTTTTATTAAGAGATTTATAATTATTTGATTTACAAAAAATAAAGTTTTTATTAAGGGATTTATAACTAGTTGATTTACACAAAAAAAAAAAAAATATTCATGGCTTTTTGGGGTGAACTATTCATGACTTTTCTAAATTGGATCAACTGTAGTTTGGTTTGTAATGGTGTATTCAAGATCTAAGATGACGTTCAATTTTTGTTTGTTCTATAATCCAAATCCAGTCAACACAAAAATACTATATTGACTTATTTATATTTGTTTTGTTAGATTAGGTATGGACAAGAATTAAGCAGTACTAATTTATAGTGTAACCATTACATCAAGTTCAAGGTAAATGTTTTATAACAAACGCTTACTGCATTCTCATCATCTGAGGCTATTTCAGCTGAAAAGAAGCAAAAAAGAGTGTCTATAGCTAGAAACAGCTTATGACGAAGGAAGGAGATCAGAATACTTGAGATTCTTCTATGTCTTTGTAATACAAGATTAGACAAAACTAAGATGTAATGTATGCATAGCTGGTGCAAATCTACTTGATCAAGCATGTACGACTTACAGTTGACCTCCTCATCAATATTTTATAAATTTTGTGGCCGAAATTTATTAATATATAAAACAGCTGGAAGAACGGGTTTCATTGCCTGAAAGTGCTCGTATCCGCTGAGTGTCTATGACTACTTTCAGTATGGTATAACGTTAAAACTTAATCGTTGAAAACAACGTGTTCCTTTGTGGAAAGTTGGGTGGATGCTCCCTCTAGACATGTATTATATGAATACATTACATGATCAAAATCAAATCATATATTTCATAGCACAAGAAAACAGTATGATACAAAATAGGATTATGCAACGGACATCTCACACGTGTCTTGGTCAATTATCATGTAAGCTCTTTTGAGCCTTACATGTCTAAATATATATGTCATGACATATTTCTTAGCTTGGTACAATCTATCTCATTTACTTCAAAACCTCATATATATTTCAAACCCTAACCTACTTAGATTGTGGTTACATGACGGTAACGGTACTAAATCATTTTTCTAGTATAAAATTTAGTACTAATCATATTTACCCATCACAGCAACATTGATTTCTGAATGTGGATATACAAATTAATTGTATGACACTCTTATGCTTCATTTCCTTTGTTGTATCCATTTCTCACAAAAAAAAATTCTCTCATGATTGACACAACCATTGAGAATAGTAATTGATACTAACTTCTTGTGATATGTCCATATAAAGCTGCATAAAGAACTCAAACTTTAAAATAATATAGTATGAAGATTGGAAATTTGGAATAAAATATATATATTCACACAAGTCATATTTAGATGTCGCATTTTCAGCAATTATTAAACTTCATGTTGGTTTTCAAGAGACATCTTTGGTTTATACCTGAACTATCAGAAGTTTTTCAATTGATTGCCTTATAAACAGCAACCCACCTTATATTTGCTTGTTTTATTTTCTCCGTTCAGCTTATGTAGTTGCAGTTCTTTTAGTCATGTAGACTTTGGTGTCTTTCTTTTTGAACATTTTATTCATTAGTGGAGGATAAACTATCCTTAAAAGTGAGGTTTGCCAGATTTCTGTTGACATAATAACAAATTCAATAATCTCCTAAATTCTATTGAGCTACTAAGATGTCAACTAATTGCATCAAAGTCTAATTAAGAAAATAAATGGTTCGGTAGAATAGTTGTGATCTCCCATCAGCAAAACAACGGGCAGTACAAATGCGACGAACAACACCGCAAAGAAAAATTCCAAAAGGTCTTTAAACAATTTGGTCGAAAACATGTTAGCTTTTGCGGCGGTTTTGGGTGCGAAAGTGATATATTGTTTCAATTCAACCAAATTCATACAAAACAAATTATTGTACACGATCTTCCTGTAGGGTTATGGACTTATTGAAAGGCACATGTGTGGGACACAGCTCTTCTCTATTAAGACATTCTAATTTTGGATAAGATTAACTGTTAAATTCATAATATGATGATGTATTACTATTTAATTAAACATAAAGTAAAAAATAATAAGATATGAGGTCTATTCAAGAAAATGAAATGTCTTAATGGCTTAATATCTAGGAACTATATCAACCCATTTTAATTAGGATCTGACCCATTTTAATTAGGATCTGACTGATAGATCCTATAAGAAAATTGTGATTAATGGAACTTGAACTTTGATTAGTAATTTTATATTCAAAAATTTTATTTGTTGTGTATATATTATCAGCAATTTAGCATCATTACTTGAGACAACACTAAACGCGTTAATATATATTTTTGGTTTTTAATTCAGATGATTTGGACATCATTTCCTCGACGTCCACAATCTACCTATCTTCTCGATCATTAAGTAATACTTTCTGTTGACAAAAAAAAAGTAATACTTTCTAAATTTGAGCTCAAACGTTCTCCTCCACTGCTGAGAACTTTCTCCAAGTCTTTAGTTAAAGAAACTTTTGAATATTGTTCTTTTTGTCAACTATTTTCCCCGTTAAATAATGCAAGACGTAATTTACTTGTAAACTAGTCTATACATACGTTAACTGCTAAGTAATCATACTCGTTTGTTCATTTATGTGAAATTTTTATCTCATCCATAATTATTTCACGCGGTGAAATTAATTCACTTCAGTTATTGATAATACCGTAAAATAGAGAAATGCAAATTTTTGTTGTGGTTCACAAGAGATACTGATTAATGTTTTTTAACTTATAGGTCAATCTTACACTTTATACGACCAAGTTATTATCACACCATTACCTGAAAAAATGTCCCTTGTAACCGATTACGAAACATTTCTCTGGCGATAATGCGTGACATTACCCTTAAACATTGATACAATATTATAATACTAGTATTTTCATTTACTTTATTTTGATACACTAGTATAGTGATTGAGTCTGTGTTGGTGAGCCACCTATACGAGCCAGCAGCGACCAATTTTCATTTATACCACACAATAAATGGAGCGATACACAGCTCAACACTTGCCACTTCATTCTCATAACTCTTCATTTGTTCGTACGTGGACACTTAATGATACAACACATGTAGAACATGATCGAAGGATAGTATTTGAAACGGTGATAAAAAGTCGGACCGACTTGTGTCAGACCAAATTCAACCAAATTGAAGAAATGTTTTGTAAATGATAAAAAAGATAAATAAATAAGATAGTCTTGTTCTTTGTTTTGTGAAAAGTTTCCTATAACATATCGAATAAAGTTATTATTTCTCTTGAATTTATGTAAAAGAAAGTGATGTATTGTACGTTTTGAAGATGAGTACTAGATATATCATAAACCGCATATTATCACAACTTTTATCTATAGTCCACAAAACTATTGGACCCACCTAAACCCTACGCATACGAAATCTCACAATAACAAAGATTTTTTTTTTTGGTCTACCAATAACAAAGATATATAATTAACTGATACCAATTTGAGAAACTAGAAGCGGCTTAGAAAGTTGTAGCTTTCGTTATCAAGCAAAAGTAAAAAAAGAAAAGAACTATAAACTTTTAAACTATAAGCTGAATAGATCCACGCCTTACATTGCTAATACCGTTCACCAAATGCGAACCGGCCCTTAACACAAGAAAAGCCAAGTGAGCTTCTCGATAATTATCGTCTGTTTATCAACAAGGTCAACACGTGAACCTCAAGCCATCTTCCACGTCAAGAATCGTGTCAGCGCCATTGAACAAGTCCTGTTTTGCTTCTCGAACATGTATTCATGTTCCTTTCCCATCACGCGGTTTCACATTCTTTTGGTTTTTGTTTGGTCAATTGGTGAAATAACTTTGTAATACATATTTTGTGATTTGAATGGAGGAATTAAAGTCTTTTGAGACTGTTGAGATTTTTTTATAGCTAAAAACCAATAACAGAGCTGCCAATCATTTATGTCTTGTGTTTTCATAAAGGGATTTATAACTAGTTGATTTTCAAAAATTCTTTTTATTCATGACTTTTCTAAATTGGATCAACTGTAGTTTGGTTTGTAATGGTGTATTCAAGGTCAATGCTAAGATGACGTTCAATATTTGTTTGTTCTAGAATCCAAATCCAGTCAACAAAAAAATACTATATTGACTTATTTATATTTGTTTTTTGTTAGATAGATATGGACGAGAATTAATTTCAGTAATTTATAGTGTAACCTCAACAACGATGTTTGGCAATTATTTTAAAGTTTTTTTTTAACAAGTTTATCACAAATAAATAAATAAAAATAGGAAAATAAAAATAGAAGATACTTAAAATATCCGGTCCATATATAAAAAGAGAGAGCAAAGGATCTTCCTCTATTTTTATCAAACAAGACCCCCTCTCTCTCTATTTCAGATTGTTTTTTGTTTTTTTTTTCATAGAAAAGAGAGAAGTTTTGTGTGTTGTATCTGTTTTGCTCTATTTGATAAAAAAAAAAGAAGATGCAAGTTGTTTCTCCTTCGTCTCCGGCGGCGAGGTTCGTTGGAAAAGAAAGATTCGCCGAGCTTTACGGGAAGTTAAACGACGACTTCAGCTCCAAACTCAAGGTCGGTGTTACAGAGAAGGAAGAAGTCTCTAATGATGATGACGAAGGAGAAGGCGACGAGTTCTCGTTCGCTAGTGTAAACGGAGAGAACTCACCGATAACGGCGGATGAAGCTTTCGAAGGCGGTCAGATCCGACCGGTTTACCCTTTCTTTAACCGGAATCTCCTCTTCGAACCGGAGGCTAAAGAATCTCTCCGTTCTCCTCTCAAGAAGGTCTTCGTGGAAAGAGAGGAAGCCACCACCACCACCACCGCTACGGAAGAATCTGAGCCGATAGGTCCTTACTGCTCGTGGTCAGGTAGAACGGTGGAGGAAGCTTCGCCGAAGACTTGTCGGAAAAGTAACTCGACAGGATTCTCGAAGCTTTGGAGGTTTAGAGATCTTGTCCTGAGAAGCAAAAGCGACGGTAAAGACGCGTTTGTGTTTCTTAGCAACGGTTCTTCGTCGCAGTCGTCTTCTTCTACGGCGGCGGCGGCGAAACCGAGCGGCGTGAAGAGAGCGGAGAAGGCGAAGAAGATGAAAACGAAGTCGGCACACGAGAGGCTGTACATGAGGAACAGAGCGATACGAGAAGAAGGGAAACGGAGATCGTATCTTCCGTACAAACATGTCGGGTTCTTCACCAATGTCAGTGGTCTTACAAGGAATGTTCATCCTTACTGATCATCAGCTTCTTGTTGCTCTGACAAAACTTTGATTTCGTATATAGTTAAAAATCTAACCATGTCTTAATACTATTATAATAACCCTTTTTCTCTAAGCAAAAAAGTTATTTAAACTGTTTCGTATATTCGTATCACATTCCAGTTTACCGACAATCTCTTAATGACCAAAAACATCCAAGTACAACCAAATCCATTGATTGATACTTTGATAGTGACAACACACATCACACTAAAACACTCCAAACTCTAGATATGCGTCTCCTCACGTATGCAAAACTATACCTTATATGCTTAGAGGCCCATTGGGGCTTCGAAAACAAACCCAACATTAGAGGTAAATGCCGTTAATTAAGAGGTCTTTCCGTATTAGTAATATAAAAATGCAGCCTTGGTAAAATCGAACCACGCTTATGAATGAAGGACTCCTGGCTCCAGGCTGACAAACACCATTATAAGAAATCGATAGTTTGTATTAATGTAGATGATAGACCCATCAAGCCCAATAAATTGACCAATCCTCGGCCCACTTTAAGCTAAGTTTAATCCATATGTATGTTAGAGCACCCTCGGTTAAATGATTGCAACTCAAATTTAAACGTATGCATAGAAGAATATTAATATTAGATTTCTTAAATAGGTTCTCATGAGTTTGAGATATACAACATAATAATTTATATTTAACATTTATATTTCATTGTGTTTTTTTTTTTAAATCACAAGATACTTTCAATGAAAGTGTTCGTATACCAAAACTTTTCAAACTGAACTTAATGAAAACCAAGTGTTAAGACATTAGCTTGTGTGAACATTTTACATCATTAGCTTGTGTGAACATTTAATATATCACTAGATCTCGACCCGCGCAACCGCGCAGATTTTTGTTTTCATTTATTTATATATAAATATTTTGTTTTCAATTCTAAATTTGTATATGCGTCTATCAATTTTTAAAACATAATAAGTTTACTGTATATTTTTTTGCATTGAATAGATTGTTTCAAACTTTCACATGTATTTGTATCTTCTTCTATATTTATATTTTTGGATTATTATTTCATTATTAAAATCGTAACTATATATATAAAGATTAGTAAAATATTGTTTTATTATCATATTCAAAGATATTGTAACATTTCACAAATTTAGAAATTTTAAAAAAAATTAAATTTTTCGCTTCATAGATTTATATTATCGAGTAAATAACTAAACATTTAGTTTTTGTTTAATTTTTAAAATAAACTATATAGTTTAAAATTTGTTTTAATTGATTTAAGATAGTAAAGATTAATCATTGTTAGATAATATGATTTTTGTTATTTAAAAAAAATCTTTAGAATTTAAAAAGTTAACATCGACAAATATTTAAATATTTAGCATATAGAAGTATAGTATTACAACATTAAATTATATCTATTTAATTTATATTATCTATAAATCCAATAGATTATCTATTGTTTAAATCCAATTATTGATAGCCCAATAAAAATTTATGGTTGACCCAAAATTTAAAAGATAAGATTATAAATTAAATGTAACATGACTTTCTAGGAATACGTCCATTTTAAAAAAAAATCACACATGAATCAAGGTTATAACTTTTGTTTTAATATATAAGATTAGTTTTTAGGATGTCATGTCTTCAATAACAACTTGTTGACTCAAAACAAAAACAAAAACAAAAACTAATAATAACAACTGAAATTTTGTCATAGATGAAACTTGTAAGAATGACACAAAACTGATTATTGTTCACATATTTTAAGTCAGTGAATAAATAAATAAGACACAGTTTGAATAAAAAACTTAAATAATTTAGAATTTATAGATTTTTTTGTAAATATAAATTTTGATTTTACATGTTTGCTTTTTGCCAAATAAGTTAATTTCAATAAATCATTTACATATTTATTTTATATTGGAATGATTAGTAGAAAAATAAAAAAATGGGAAAATCTTATGAGATTATCTTCTATTACTTCCTATATTTCATAAATAATGTCACTCTAGCTTTTTATTTTGTTTCAAAAAATGTCATTCTACATTTCAATGTAATTTTTTCATATAAAATCTCTTTCTTATCTTTTTAAATAACCAATAGATTGTTAGTTAAATTATTTTCAATTAAAGAATTGTATAATAAATAAAGATACATTAATATATTTTATTGTTTTTTTTAGTCCGCATGAAATATATCTAAATGATAATTTTTATGAAACAGATGGAATATTAATTTAGTATAACTTTTAAGTATTTGCAGATCTTATATTTAGTTGTGATTTTTACTAGATAAAACCTAACAGAAATAAAATATTTAATTATGATTTTACCAGATAAAACTTCTATAAATTCTAAAATAAAATAAAAACTTAATAAAAATAAAATAATTGCAAGAAGAAGAAGGCCTGTTTACCCGCAGTTCGAGTCCCGCTGGCCACCCGGGCTAGGGTTAAATCCCAAGAATACGTGGAGTGCCGTGGGCCTCGCGGGAATAGTCGGTTGACCACGGTCGCCGGAAACCCGCAGTTACCTAAAAAAAAAAAAGAAGAAGGCCTGCTTCACTCACCTTTCGCTTTCTCTATCCCTTGCATTGCTCGTACGGTCGTCATTATTCCCAAAAACATTGAAATCCAAACCCATATCCAAATAAAATATATAAATTTCGTTTTCTTTTTGCGGAATTTTTATTTCAGTTCCCAAAATTTTCTGCATTATCGTCATCACCCGTAGAGGATTTCGAGGAGCTATCAACTGGCCAACGAAGAGCAATACTAAGTCCTCCTTCATCCCTAACCATTTGGTATCTCGTTTCTTCCTCTTAATCTTATCACCTTATGTATGGACCCTTCGGTCCTAATGAAAAGCCAGCTTGCTGTTCTTTAGCATGTTAGGCCAAGAAAAGCTTGCAAATATGGTATACATTATATATATATAAAGATATAAATGAATCTAAAGAGTCGAGAACCATTCAGTTATGGACCATCTATCTATTTTAATATCCGAGCTTCGACTATGGCATATTTTCAATTCAAATATAGTAACATATAAATCTGCTATGAACAGAAAAAAAATGAATGCCGACGTGATCAGTGATCAATAATGTACAATGGGACGTTATCTCTAAAATATTCAAATCTAAATAAATAATACTAAAATCAATACGTATTTGGGCAGATTGCTTGGGCCTTGGAGAAGCAGAAACAAATTACTTAATGGCTCCCACATTCGGCAAATGTTTCACGTTCTGCTGTGCAAAGACCTCTCCCGTAAGTTCGATCAAACACATTTTCAAGTAACACAGAAAATATGAATACTGTTTATATGTTTATAAGAAAGAAACTATATGCTTAGGCTCTTGTGCTATCTTAAGAGTTACATTTTGTATTTTTGTTTAATTAACAAAGGGTCGACTAACTCGTGAAGCCATTTGTTTATATGTATATATATGTATATAGCTATTTTAATAGTGATGGTATTAGTTTACACAGTGTACCCACTATACGGTGACGAAATTGACCTTGAAATAACAATAACAATGCAAAATGCTGACCTGTGATTGTCAGCTGGCGAGTGCGGTTAAACCTTTTAAATCATTACGCGTTAGCCCATAGGCTTGCCTTCGTTGACTTTATCTTCAAATGGGCATCGTCCACCGCCCCTCGGAAAAGACGAAGACCATTTGCTTTTAACAATATAGGAAAATAAAAAAACTTTATCATTTGCTTCCATTTTTTAGTTCCCTGCGTAACTGCGTCTACTTCTGTTTTACTGCGAGTCGAAATCAGTTTTAGGGTCCGATTGTTTGAGACTCTGAAGACTTTTGCCTAAAACTTTTGCTATCAACGCTTTAAGACAATTGATTTCTATTCAATTTTGATGTTTGGCTGCGTGACAACTTCTAACTGGTGTTTTAATATATTGAAAAATGTAAACCACACAAAAATGATGTGTTTATTTTGGTAAGTAATCAATAATGTTAAAATTATTTAATCGATTCCTGGATAGGAAGGAAAAGCTTGTCACGTAATACTATTTTTTTACCCATACCCCCAAATGGAATAGGAACATGAGGAGGAAGAAATGGATAGATGCTCGAACATATAATGATTAACTACAGAGAATATAGAGACACTCATTAAATTCGGCATGTTCACAAAAACCCTACATTATTCATAAATCACCATTTGGCCCCCACACTTATCCTTAATTTTTAAAAAATGATTTGTCTTTCCCATTTTTGTGGAGTTTTATTTATTTTAATACCGCGTGTAAAGAAAACAAAGTTGTGATTTCTTTTATTATAAAGAAAATGTAAGACTTGAGCCAAAGGGGCAAAATATAGATATCTCTCTCTCTCTCAGAGTCTATAAATACCGGTTCTCATAATCTCTCAGCCTTAAGTGATTTCACATTCCTCAATAACAACTTTCTTATAATAAAATCATCCTCTGCTTTTGAACCTTAAGGTAGTAGTATCATTGTATTTCCTCAGATCCCAAAGCTCATACTCATCGTTTAATCAACTCCTTTGTTATAAATTGAACGTATGATCTTCAGGTTTTTTTCTGGAATTTAAACCGATTGTTTTTTAAAATAGGAAGGAGACGAAATGGCCACGGAATCTTACGAAGCCGCCATCAAAGGACTTAATGATCTTCTCAGGTACGACCAACGAGACATTCTCTCTCCTCTGCTTCAAAGGATAGAAACAATCATTACATTGAAAAAAAAAAACTGTCGGCATATTCGCCTTCCCCGATCAAACTACTTTTGTTTACATGAATCCATCATCGTTTGATTAAATTTCTGAAATTGCAAAAAGTTTGATGTTGAATCGGAAAAAGGTCTTTTGATATCTCTGTTGTGTGTGTGTTTTTATTTGGCCATGAGCCCCCGACATTTAGGATTCCGTACTCGTACGACTGATCCTAACCGTCGATCACGCTTTTACTTTATTTCCCTTTTTACCCCTATTTTCGCGTTTTTAATCTTCTTTTCTTTTGGGGCAGTAAGAAAACAGATCTGGGGAACGTCGCCGCGGAGAAGATCAAAGTGTTGACGCAGGAGCTCAAGGAGCTTGATTCCTCCAACAACAACGCCGTTGAACGAATCAAATCCGGTTTCACCCACTTCAAAACCGAAAAATACTTGTGAGTCTTTTCTATATTTTTTTTAATTTATTAATATATAATAATTAATTGATTTTTTGTTTGTTCGGTTTCACTAACTTTTGATAAAGCAAGTCCATTGGTTAATGACGTAAAATCTTACCTTTATTATACGTATTTCCCCCGTGTGTTACGGTTTTATTTTTGGGGCCCTTTTAAGTTTCCACATCAATCATCGGATAGTGCTAATAAAAGTTATTAAACGTTACAGTGATTCAATTAGTGGGTTTCGTTGTAAGAATTAAAAAGTGAGATCCAATTAGTATATGCGCGTAAACAAAAATTCTGGAATTTTTACCTTTGATCTCTGAATTTAATGAAATATAAATGTTTTTGTTTTTTTTTCTTAACAGGAAGAATGATGCTCTATTCAGTGATCTCGCCAAGGGTCAGAGCCCAAAGGTTTTAACTTTAACGTCTTTCTCAATGTGTTCTCATTTACTCGTCTTGGTTTGATGGGTTTTGACTTATATCAATTAACTAGTGTGTTAAAGTTTGATTAATAACTTTGTCGGAGTCAAAATTAGGTTTATGTTAGAGGATCACGGTCAAAGTTGTAATAGATACTAGTAGTATAAGATTTCTGGTTTGGACTGGTTTTTATAATTAATACTAATATATATTTTTGAAAGCGATCAATAATTGAGATGGAATAAAAGGTGTATGAAACCCTTTTTTTAATGCAACTGTGATGTTTGTTGACTTTATGAATAATCAAAAATCAAGAACACACCACTTTCTTGATATTGAAACAATCGAGTATTTATTTATTGAAAACTTTGAATCTTTTTTTTTTGTTGTTGCAGTTTCTGGTATTCGCTTGTTCGGATTCTCGAGTTTGTCCATCTCACATTTTGAATTTCCAACCTGGTGAGGCCTTTGTCGTCAGAAACATTGCTAACATGGTTCCACCTTTCGACCAGGTTCTTAAACAAACCATAACCATTTCATTAGACTTTCGTCCGAGATCAAAACTAACTAACCGCTAAAAGCTTTGTTGATATTATTTCAGAAGAGACATTCTGGAGTTGGTGCCGCCGTTGAATACGCAGTTGTACATCTCAAGGTATATAAAGCCACAATGATAGGCACTCACAGAGTTTAATTAATAAATAAGGAAACTTGCTTATCTTCTAATCAGTTATCATAACAAAATTTTAGCTCTCTTCGATTATGCCAAACTTTGGTTTTGAAAAGTCGTGTGATGCGTTCTTGCACATGTCCCTAACTAAAAGAGTAAAAGTTAATGTCTAGTCACAGCACTGTAGCATTTGTCCCCATTGCATTCACCAAACCTTTTTCTTTTTGCCACTAGGAATTTCATTCCACTAATTATCTTTTATTAAAAAATATAAAGATGAATCATTTTGGATAATGTGGAAATGGGTTTAAATGCATCATGTTGCAACTATTTTTAATCACAATCAAACACTTCTTTAATGATCATTTTCGGCAGGTGGAGAACATTGTGGTGATAGGCCATAGCTGTTGTGGTGGTATTAAGGGACTCATGTCCATTGAAGATGATGCTGCACCAACTCAGAGGTAACTAAAAACTATATTTGACTTGGCGCATCGAAATAATTGCAAAAGAGAAAGGATTAGTATAACGTTCTTGTGGATTTTTTTATTTTATAATATGGCAGTGACTTCATAGAGAACTGGGTGAAGATAGGTGCACCAGCAAGGAACAAGATCAAGGAAGAAAATCAAGACCTAAGCTACGACGATCAATGCAACAAGTGTGAGAAGGTAACACAACAAATTTTAAAAGTGCACAATGACACAAACAATGATTGATCTGTTATTAATGTTTTATCATATCTCTGTCTCATTGCAGGAAGCTGTGAATGTGTCGCTTGGGAACTTGCTTTCGTACCCATTTGTGAGAGCTGCAGTAGTGAAGAACACACTTGCAATAAGAGGAGCTCACTACAATTTCGTGAAAGGCACATTTGATCTCTGGGAGCTCGATTTCAAGACCACTCCTGCTTATGCCTTCTCTTGAACATATACTCTTTGCTGTTATCTTCTCACAAAAAGCTTTGATTCATATTTTTCTTCTTTCTCATATGTTGATTCTGGTCTCAACTTCTTTTCTTGTTTCAAACTTTCAACTTTTGCTGCTTCTGTTTCGAAAAGATGTAAACAATAAAACTATCAACAACATTTGAATCTTTTTTAATTGCAATCAAGAAAGACCCATAAATATGGGGATTATATATCTCTGTGTGAATGAAAAAACTTCTCAGCATCATCATAAGTCTTAATAGATTCTTTTGAGACAAGGACGCATATAACTTAAATAGAAAAAAAAAAACAATTCTTCTGGTTCTCTCTACCTGTGCTTCCTGTCTGGAGGTTCTGAAGACTAACCTTGCAATGTACACAAGTCATCCATTTTTTTTTAATAATTTCCAGTACCAATTCTTGAAAAAAACAAAGCATACCTGAAATGACAAAGAGACTCAAATAAGAGAAGACCAGATGACTAACCGGTTACTCACTCCCGGTTGAACCAGATTCTAACCGGATTGTTTCCAAAGTCAAGGTGAAAGCGGTCTGGTTTTGAATATTTATGGACCAGCTAGCGGTTGGTTTGCAGTATGGGCCGAACTAGGCTTTTGATGGATCCAACCAATCCGAGATCTAACCCGACCCGACCCGGGTATTAAAACCCCAGTTTCGTAAGTAAAATCAGAAAAAAGGAGAGGGAGAGTTGAAACATGGCGGCCAAGGGCGTGAGAAGGGCCCTTAAGCTATCAGGAAAAGCACTCTTCGGTCGTTCAACAGCTGCGTCTTCTGGTCCGAATGTCGGAAAATCAGCAGGATTTACTTTCGCGAATGGGTCATCATCTACTTCATCTCGTTCGTCACTTGGCAGGCTCACATCCTCCAGGTTAGCTTCAAGAACCTTATAACTGAGGGTATAAAAACTTTTTATCTTTTAGGTGAATTTACACTAGAAGCGGATAGATCCACCCTTTGCCACTGGAGGAAGGCATTAGGTTTTGTGTATGAAATGTATAAAATTAATTGGGGTTGGTTTGTGTGTGTGTTTCAGGGTCCCTGTGGAACTGAGTGCAGGGGTTTCGCTTATACCTTTACATAGCGTTACTGCTTCAGCTTTACTCACTTCGTTGCTGTCTCTTAGCAATCAAACCTGGGGTTGCTTATCTGAAGGTATTCTTACTTACTTGTCTTCTTAGTCTGATGATGATGTTCTTGACTGGAAACGAGGAAAGTTTGCATCTTTGCTTTAGAAACGAAGCGGATTCCATAAAAAAGTGTATTGGGTTTTAATAAAGGATCTGCCATATCAATTGTTGGGACCCTTGTTTCTATTTGCATCATGTTTTATCAATAAAGACCATTCATTTGGAATAACTTGTTCTTCTTTAGTGATCCATTGTGTATGCATTTTGGTGTGTATTTGCAGGATTCGGAACGACACTATAACATGCCCCTGCAAGTTCTTACTTGTCAGATTCCAAGAAACTTGTTTCATCACCGGTGGCATAATTTGCAGTTTTTTCCCCCAAAGGTTTTAAGATTAACATTTCTTCAAAGGGCTTCTTTGTTCTGTTTATTTATACTATTGTCATCTTCAGTCTGATGATTCCCATCTGCCTTGAAATTAAACTACTCTTTTTTTTGCTAGAGTTTTACTTAAAAAAGAAATCTATTGAAAGAGTTGGACTTTCTTGTAATTTGACGTATGTGTTTTAGTCTTTGAATCTCATCACAATTACCAGTTACACCAATTTGTAACAGTCAACCACCAAAAGTATAAGCTTTACACTATTAAGATTCTTTGTCACAATCTGGTTCTTCAAACTGGCTAACTACTCATCAAATTGACGCAACTCTAAGCTAATCACCCCTCCAATGACCTTTACTCACCGTCGCATTCATTGTCTGTGTAAACCCTAAAACGTTCATGGATGATTTCAATCATACAACTCAAATAGAAACAAATATCTATAGCATCATTCGATCGTTACAACGTTCCAAAAAGCCATTCTCTGTTTATCTCTTTCTCTTCTTCTTACCGTTTGCCTCCTTAAGATCATCTCACCTCAGCGAAGTTCATCAAGTGATTCAACACTTCTTGATCAATCCCACTTCTTTGCTTCTCTTCTGAATCAATGTTACAGCTCACCGACGGAGAAGAATTTGTCCCCCAAAAAGGGTTGTTCCTCCTCAAAGTCTCAGACTCATCTCGCTCACTCTACGACACACTTCACTCGGACCAAGACGACGACATTCTACGCAACAAGATGCAGCTTGGTCAGCTCAGAAGACTGCCCTTCGAGCATTGTGAGAGGCTACTGGAACTGAAACATGTGGTTTTCTTGGGACAGGACATTTGCTAACCTGAGCAAATCGCCAAAACCTGATTGCCCTGCGGCTTGCTTTGAGAATTTCACCAACAAATGGCACAAACCATATCTGCAATCACCATCCATTGAAGCAGAGAAGGGCATAAACACAAGAACTGAGAGTCAGAAACGAAGAAAAAAAGAGTCTTCCACCATCCTTCATGAAATCGAGTATAAATTCTATTGATCAGATCAAAGAGGCAGATTGTCCTGAAGCAGCAGAGTGAAGGGAAAACATTGAGATCATCAAATCATCAGAACCATATCCCGGTTTTGTGGTGGAATAGGCAACACAACAAGGCTGGCAGAGGAGATTGAGAACGAAGCTGCAAACTGGTTTATGGAGTTTAGGATCACTAGAAAGCTTAGGATCAAACTCAAGAATCCTTCAACCTTCATTACACTTATACTTTTGTCAGCTTTCAGCTTAAAGTCTAATGTGTTCTTGGTGTAAAGAAGGTACAATAAGAGTTTTTACTGAAGTAAAAAAAAAACAAACGATTCACAATTTAATGAAGCTTAGTTTCTTGAAGCTTTAAAGAATACAAATACAGATACCAAACTAAAGCATTGGTAGAATCAGATAACCCAGAACCAAGCCAAGACAGACCCAGAGGCCAAACCAATAACCAAGAACAGCACACTGACAATACCTGCCGTCTCAGAGTGCTTCAATGGAACAGACTTCGGAGCAAGAATCATCAAGACGCTAGTCAAGTACCCATTAGTAAGCCCCAACAAGCACGTCAGTAACGCCACAGGTATCTCAGTCCTCAGAAACATCGGACCGTGCAAGCAACCCCAGAAGAGAGGGTAAAACAACAGCCTAGCAATGCACCCACCGACCGCAATCTTCTCATCCGTAAACATGTAAACAGCAGTCAACGACTTCCCAACCAAGTCAAAGACATTGAAAGCTGCAATGAGCAGGACAGGGAACCAATCTCCGAGAAGATCAGAATGAACATCCTCGGTGATGTAGCCAGGGAATATAGACAGCGTCACAATGTATATAAGCACGATCCCGAAGCCGTGAGACTTGATCCTCGTCACGATCTGCCAGAGCGTCTTCCTCCACATTGGTCCCGTCAAGGAACCGTTCTCCTGACTCTCTTTGAGTGATTGAGCCTTACGCTCTTCATGGAACTTGATCACAGGAAGCTTGTGAGCTAAGTTGTAAGACACAGCACAGATCACCATAACAACAATCCCCACAGCAAAGTAAAGATTCGCGCTTTTTCTCAACCCATCAGGATCTTGAGGATACACAGCTTTAGTCAAGATCCTCAACAGAGACACAAGCACACCTAAAAAGAAAAAAAAAATCAAACCTTTCTAAATTAACAATCTAACAGTAAAGGTTGAAACTTTCTTAATCAAGATCCTCAACAGAGACACAAGAACACCTAAAAAAAATCAAACCTTTCTAAACTAAGAATCTAACAGTAAAGGTTGAGACTTTCTATTAAAGGTTGAAACTTTTTTAGTCAAGATCCTCAACAGAGACACAAGAACCCTAAAAATCAAACCTTTAAGTCAACAATCTAACAACATCCAATAAAGGTTGAAACTTTCTTACCGGAGCCAGCAGTTCCGGCGATGACAGCCTGCGTATACCTCTCAGGCATCTCACCAGCCACACCGATCAACCCTCCCTGCATAAGCGCGTCAGCGACACCGGAGAGCCCAACGGCGACGGAGGTGATATCGAACCCAACGTATAAACCGACTCGCCCCTTGACGTAGACGAGATCCAAGACAGGGATCACGAGCAATGAGATTGCGAAGAGCACGAGGCCGAGGTTGATCCTGAAGCTAGCGAGGCTCTTGTGCGCGTAGAAGACGATGATCACGAGGAGGCAGAAGAGCCCGACGAGCATGTAGACGACGGCGAAGATGCGATCGACGGCGGTGGAGGGGTAGAGGTAGGAGAAGTAGTCGACGGCGGTGATGAAGGCGTTCCATGGGAGGAGAAAGCCGACGCCGAGGGTGAAGTAGATGATGTAGGCTAAGTGGAAGGAGTCGGGTGGGGATTTGGGGGTTGATCCTCCTCCGTGGAGGAGAGAAGTCTCCGGTCCTGATTCCGGGTCGGTTGAGATGTCTTCGGCGGGTTTTCCGGCGGAGCCCATTTGGAAAGTCGTTGACTTTTGGGGAAGTTATTGCGTAACCGTAATGGAGAGAGTTGCTAAACGGTGTGGTTTTGTCTGTATGCAATCGGCTAAACGGTGACGTTTGGTTATGGCTATGCAATTATTGGTGAGGAGGACATGGCCAATTGTCCACAAGGGTTAGCTTACACGCATAAATAGTGCTATATAATATTTGTTGTCTGTCGCACAAAAAAAAAAAAAAAAATATTTATTGTCTTCTATATCTGTTTTATAGATGAATATAGTACAATATTTTTTTTTTGTCAAATTTAAAGTAAAATCTCTTGACAAAAAAAAAGAAGTAAAATCTCAAACTCGATTTGTAGGTTAGACAACATATAATAATATCTAAAGTGGTTGATAATTCAACATCTTATTTTCTTACCTTGTGATACTTGATATTACTTTTTCCACTTTCGGTACAAATTTAAATTTTACTAGATCTCGATCCGCGCAACCGCGCGAGTTTTTGTATTCATTTATTTTTATATAAGTATTTTGTTTTCAATTCTAAATTAGTATATATTATAATATATGTGTCTATCAATTTTTAAAACATAATAAGTTTACGGTATATGTTTTTCATTGAATAAATTGTTTTAAACTTCTACATGTGTTTGTATCTTCTATATATATATATTTTTCGGATTATTATTTCATTATTAAAATCGTAACTATAAATATAAAGATTAGTAAACTATTGTTTTATTGTAATATTCAAAGATATTGTAACATTTCACAAATTTAGAAAGTTTTTAAAAAATTAAACGTTTCGCTTCATAGATTTATATTATCGAGTAAATAATTAAACATTTAGTTTTTGTTTATTTTTAAAATAAACTATATAGTTTAAATTTTTTTTCATTGGTTTAAGGTAGTAAAGATTAATCATTGTTAGATAATATGATTTTTGTTATTTTAAAAAAATCTTTATAATTTTAAAAGTTAACATCGACAAATATTTAAATATTTAACATATAGAGGTATAGTATTTGTTTTCATTTATTTTTATTTAAATATTTTGTTTTCAATTTTAAATTGGTATAGATTATAATATATGTGTCTATCAATTTTTAAAACATAATAATTTTACGATACTATCTGATAATAAATATCTTATTATTTTTTCTTTAAACAAATCTTGGTTATCTCGTAAGTAGTCCATAACTGTTAATATAAGTGAAACTTATATTTTTGTCAAGCACCGCAATAATATAATGTTACCATTTTCCTTCTTACCGCAAGAAAGATGCATAAAATGAAACATATACTATAATCCATGTTGCTAAAAAATATTATAATCCCTTTCTAGTATTATTTGGCAATGACGTTACATGTAATTAGTCTAGGCAAGAGATAACTATTTAATAAAGGACTAGATCTCGATCCGCGCAACCGCGCATGTTTTTGTTTTCATTTATTTTTATATAAATATTTTGTTTTCAATTCTAAATTGGTATATATTATAATATATATGTGTCTATCAATTTTTAAAACATAATAAGTATACAGTATTTTTTTTCATTGAATAGATTATTTTAAACTTTTACATGTATTTGTATCTTCTTCTATATATATATTTTCGGATCATTATTTCATTATTAAAATCGTAACTATATATATAAATATTAGTAAAATATTGTTTTATTGTCATATTCAAAGATATTGTAACATTTCACAAATTTAGAAAGTTTTTCCAAATTTAAACTTTTCGCTTCATAGATTTATATTATCGAGTAAATAATTAAACATTTAGTTTTTGTTTAATTTTTAAAATAAACTATATAGTTTAAAATTTGTTTTCATTGGTTTAAGGTAGCAAAGATTAATCATTGTTAGATAATATGATATTTGTTATTTTAAAAAAATCTTTATAATTTTATAAGTTAACTTCGACAAATATTTAAATATTTCACATATGGAGGTATAGTATTTGTTTTCATTTATTTTTATTTAAATATCTTGTTTTCAATTTTAAATTGATATATATTATAATATATGTGTCTATCAATTTTTAAAACATAATAAGTTTACGGTATATTTTTTTCATTGAATAGATTGTTTTAAGCTTTCACATGTATTTGTATCTTCTTATATATATATATATATTTTTCGGATTATTATTTCATTATTAAAATCGTAACTATATATATAAAGATTAGTAAAATATTGTTTTATTGTCATATTCAAAGATATTGTAACATTTCACAAATTTAGAAAGTTTTTAAAAAATTAAACTTTTCGCTTCATAGATTTATATTATCGAGTAAATAATTAAACATTTAGTTTTTGTTTAATTTTTAAAATAAACTATATAGTTTAAAATTTGTTTTCATTGGTTTAAGGTAGCAAAGATTAATCATTGTTAGATAATATGATATTTGTTATTTTAAAAAAATCTTTATAATTTTATAAGTTAACTTCGACAAATATTTAAATATTTCACATATGGAGGTATAGTATTTGTTTTCATTTATTTTTATTTAAATATCTTGTTTTCAATTTTAAATTGATATATATTATAATATATGTGTCTATCAATTTTTAAAACATAATAAGTTTACGGTATATTTTTTTCATTGAATAGATTGTTTTAAGCTTTCACATGTATTTGTATCTTCTTATATATATATATATATTTTTCGGATTATTATTTCATTATTAAAATCGTAACTATATATATAAAGATTGGTAAAATATTGTTTTATTGTCATATTCAAAGATATTGTAACATTTCACAAATTTAAAAAGTTTTTAAAAAATTAAACTTTTCGCTTCATAGATTTATATTATCGAGTAAATAATTAAACATTTAGTTTTTGTTTAATTTTTAAAATAAATTATATTGTTTAAAATTTGTTTTCATTGGTTTAAGGTAGTAAAGATTAATAATTGTTAGATAATATGATTTTTGTTATTTTAAAAAAATCTTTATAATTTTAAAAGTAAACTTCGACAAATATTTAAATATTTAATATATGGAGGTATAGTATTACAACATAAAAGTATATCTATTTAATTTATACTATCTATAAATTCAATGGATCATTTATTCTTTAAATCCAATTATTGTAGTCCAATAAAAATTTCTGGTAGACCCAAAATTTAAATGATAAGATTATATATTAAATGTAACTTGACTTTTTAGGAATATGTCCATAGTCCATTATGTCCATTTTTTTAAAAAATCATACATGAATCAAGGTTGTGATTTCTGTTTTAATATATAAGATACTTTATATTGGTTTTGTTTACTAAAATTAAATATCATATCTCATCATTTTTGATTTTATATACTTTTCTTTTTATGTTTGTTCTTGTGATCATATATCATTAATCATTTTAAATAAAAACTAAATTAAATAATTAAAAGCTGAATAAATTTTGTTTATCTTGTCGAAAATGTAACTAATAAAATTTTAAGTGTTAATAGAGCTATTGTTAAAATTTATTTCCCAGAATATTTACAATATGTTAATATGTCCAAATTAAATAAATCAGATTTGTATCCTCTATTTGTAAAATATGAAAATGATCATTAAATATGAAAATATTTTATCATAAAATAACCAGTATTAATTATGATGAAATAAAATGCTGATTTTGGAAACTAATAATGAAATAATATGTTGTGTTGGTCTTTGTCTTTTGTTTATTTAATATGGTGAATTTTTATTGTCTTATAATATGGTGAAATGTTTTTAACTATGTTTATTTCATATCATTGTTTATTTTTCAGTACTTTTGTTATATCGATTAAATCGTTGAATACACATAATCATTGTATGCAGTCTTTTTTTTTATAGCAACAATCATTGTATGTAGTCTAAATTAAAAAAAAAATATATGATTTCACCTATTTGCAGGGCATTAAACAATATAAATAGTCTTTTTCAAAAATAAATGAACCCGAATGACAATCTTTATTAGACATTTTTTACCACTAGACCATCAGCTCGTCGGTAATCTAACTTCAAAACAAACATGTTACGAGCAAGACCTACTGGATGTACGCAACTTAGATACAACATCGCATGTGTTTAGTATATCATGGTAAAACTTTGCAGATTCTATTATACTACTGCATGCCATACCATATTTTGGATTATTTTTTTATGACCACAATCTGTTAAAACATATATACAAACCTTCGCAGAGTATGCCAAAAAGGGTCTCCAACAATTTACTAAGATATAATCTTCAATATTGCATCAATGGAAAATGGTGTTTTTCTTCAAATTTATATAAGATAGAATGTTGATGTTTCTCTTCCCTAGTGGAGTTGAAAACAAATCACAGAAGAGCTATTTGAGAAACCATTTTTGAGCCAGTGAACATATATAGAGCTCTACATCCAAGTGGAGCTGTGTGCACAGAAGCTGAAAGCATATGGCCTCATATGAACATCGTCGAAGACATTGTTTCTAAGTTGGGTTGATTTCAAGAAACCACTAAACCCAGACGATGCTGATGAGAGCGCTGTCAAATTACGGTTTTACAACTTGAGAGGTAGTAAAAAAATAATCGCTACGCCTACTATAGCAATCAGTTCATATCATGCTTGTGTTAAATGACTAATCTTTTTAACGATTTGAATCTTTTTGTGTGCAGTTACACTCAGTTGCTTTGCCCTATTTGGCCAATAGTGTGATTGATGCAAAAACTTGTTAGGACATCTCCAACTCAGCTTTTTAACTAGATGATAACCCTCGCGGCGCATGCGCGGAGTGAGTTTTTATAATAATGTTTGTTTATTAAATGATTTTAACATTTTGCAACACTACAATCTTTATCGATTATAAAATGACGAATAAAAATGTTGATCTCTTAAATATATCATCGTTGTTGAAGAGTTAATGTATTACATCTCATTTTAATTATTTTTAGGACTTCATATGCACAAAAAGAAATTAAGTTTTGCGGCTGGCACTAATCACCAAAACCAAATAGGCAACATCAATTGTATAATGACGAAAGAGGATTAGGTTTTTTGCTCTTGATTTGTTTACTATTGACTCTCCATAAGTGAGTTCATTTTCTACCTCTATAAAATTGTGCTTTCATTCTCGTCTTTGTTTCATTGATATGAGTTAAGTTTCTTTTTTTAACTTCTTTTACGAATTCGGTGAATTAAATAAGTGTCAATTTAAAAAAAAATGGACATATGTAAAGTTTAGTTTCACTCCATATACATATGTAAGAATCAAAATTTTGAAAAAATCATCGGCAAACTATATTAACAAATTAGTGTTCAAATTTAATATATCAAGCTGTTATAGAATATATAAGTGCATACTCAAAATATAAATTTTTGTCTAGTATATATTAACCAGCTCGGTCTAAAAATCATATAATTCTAGAACAACAAAACAAATTACTTATTTCACCAGTTCGGGTAATATCTGAATCCGAACGGGTAATATCTGAACCCGAATGGATATCCAACGATAACCAAACATAAGTTTACTTAACCCTATATTTCTAGTTTACTTCTCTTATTTTATTCAAAATATTTATATTATTGATGTTTATTGCTCAAAATTAGATAATATACATATAATTATGTACAAAATTATTTGCTACTCACTTAAAATACATATCAAGCTCTTGTTTCTTGGATTAACAAAAGTTGCATCTAAAATTTCAAAACAGCAACTAAATTAGTGTCTTTCTATTTTTAAAGTTTTGTCTCCAAACCTATTAATAGTCTAATCTTTTAAAAATTAGAAAACCTGATAAGTTAAAATATATTTTTAATACAAAAAATTAAACAAGAAATAATTTATTTATTTTTTTTTCAAAATTTAAATATCCGAACTCGACCCAAAATATCCGAACCCGAACATAAAATACCCGAACCCGACTCGAAGTGTAGAAAACATGAATGGGTTTTATATCTTTATACTGAAATATCCGATATGAACCCGAACTTGTATCCGAACGCACACCCCTACGATGTATGATCACCATTTGTATTTTACTTTTACAAATGATCATCATATGAACGCACACCCCTACGATATATGATCATCATATGAATCCGAATGATCACAAAATTTTCACTGCGGAACTTTTACCATTTTTAGTAATTTATAGTCGTTTTAAAAAATTCAAAATATAACATATAAGAAAAAATCTAAATTTTTTTATTATATGCTTAATGTGATTGTTTAATTTCTTTTAATAGTATAAAATTAAACAAAAAAAAAGAGAGAGGTTAGAAAAATTGTTATCAAATCTCCTATATATTAATTGAGAAGCATTTAAAAAATTAGAACCTTAATTTTGAATTAATTACAAAAAACCTCAATCCTAGGTGGCACTTCTAAATGCCTTCTAAATTTTATTTCAAAGAATTCTAGAGCATCTAATATAAAATATATTTTAAAATATTCTAACAACATTATATAACCCAAAGTATAAGAAATGTGTATTCTTTCCTTAAATAAAAGCTACGAAATTACCTAATATGATTAACATATATATGACAATTAATGACTATGAATTATAAAGATTTGATAACAATTTTTGCATTCTTCTTCATTTTTGTTTAATTTTATATTATTAAAAAGATTAAACAATCACGTTAACCATATAATAAAAAATTAGATTTTTTTCTTATATGTTATATTTTGATTTTTTTTTTAAACTTTGAAATTACATAAATGAGGAAACTTTATATGTTATATTTAAAAAATTTAAAACGACTTTAAATTACAAAAAATAAGAAAACCTTAAATATTTTATTTTTCTTATATGTTAAATTTTTTCTTATATGTTATATTTTGAATTTTTTAAAACGACTTTAAATTACAAAAATGTAAGTTTTTCTTAACCAAACAACTAAAAACATTAAAATAACATGTATCAGTTCGATGGTTGATTTGAAACTTTTCAAAACCATATGGAAGATAAATGTCAAAATAATTCAACTGTGGAAACAATACTGTTCAATTTTTCAAAAATGTGTTCGGTGGAAAGTAATAAAGTTTTTGTGTCATAATTTGTTTAATGTCGTCCAATCTGATCAACCCATATTATATTAATCATAGTTTAGTTCCACCATTTTTAATAAAAAAAATGATCCGGTCTATCTAGGGGTGTTAAATCCGGATATCGGTTCGATATTTTGGTTTATGAAAAATAGCTACCATATTAAAACCATATTTACTTTGGTTTGTTTGGTTTATATACCGTCGGTTTTTGGTTTATTCGGTTTTATATCAAAATACCAAAATACCATAAATTTGTTTTAAAAAAAAGTATTTTATGGATTTTATTTATATTATTAGATATTAGTTTTTATATAACATGAAGATATTTCGGTTTTTACTATTTAAAATATTTAGCAAACATATTAAGTTAATAATTATATTAGTTTTTACATAATAGAAATTAGTAATCCATAATATTATAAATAACTAAATCTAAACACTCATATTTGTTAACAAAAGATTAAACGTTATGTTTTATTTAATTTGATAAAAATAAAACATAATTTTTAACTTAAAACAAAATATTAAGTTACTAAAAACAACGTTTCAATATAAAAATCAAATTGATAAAATAAATTATGTATATATTCTTAATTATATTATAAAATTTACATATAATTATACTACTATATTTTAAATGATCGGTTTATTCGGTTTATTCGGTTTGATCGGTTTATATACCAAACCATATCTATATACCGCGGTTTTCAAAAATGACATCCATTCGGTATATTTGGTATTACCAAGTCCAAACCACTTTCTCTAATTTGGTTCGGTTTGGTTTTAATTGGTTCGATTTTGCCGGATTGAACACCCCTAGGTCCGTCCATCGGAAATAAATTATATAATAACAACAAAAAATATTGTATATGTATAAATAAAATAATTAAATATTTAAAAAAATTATCGATAATATATACAAATAAATACATATTAGGTAATTTCGTAGATTTTATTTAAGGAAAGAAAAAATATTCTTTTGTACACTACTAATTACTTTGATAGTTAGTTTAATAAAAATCATATGATATGTTTATATGGACCAACATATTTTTCTAACAATTCTAAGAATCATTCTCGTGATGATATGTGGCTACGAAAACATGTTGTAATGCTCCAGGATTAATATATAGGAGATATAAATTCTTAAAATAGAAAAAAAAAATAGAGATATAATTTTTTGCTCTATTGTGTTTTCGATAATAGAAGAATGTTATATTTGTCTCTATAAATATCATTCCTCTATTTATAAAGGTAAATCTAGCATTCATCTATTATAAATGAATACATTAGAGAAAAAATTTCATTTCTATTTTAGAAATCTACATTATAATAGGACAGTTTTATCACTCATGATGCAAGACGTCATCACATTTGTGGGCCCCGCCTTTAGTTTTTTTTTTCTTCTGTCGAGTGGGCTTCGTTTTAAAAGGCGGGGGATTTGCTGGGTGTGTTCGTCGGGGGTCGATAGGGTTGCCGTTTTCCGCTAGATCTTTCAATCGAGGGCTCTTCCTCTTCCCCTTTTGTTATTACTCCATCATTATGAACCGATCTTCGATGTTGTCGCGATTCCTCTTCCTGTAACGTCTTTCCGTTCCTATATATCAAGATCGTCTGCGGTTCTGAGAATCTAAGAGAGGTTTTCGAAATCTTAAAGGCAGGGGAGGTTTTCGAGTCTCTGGCGATCCCTCTGATGAAGCTGGTATGGTTGAAAACTTTGGAGATGGAGAGCGAAGGGAGACTTTCCAGTTTCATCTTCAATACTGTAAGTCATTCAAACACCTTCCCCGGTAGAATCATGCGTCTATTCTGATCGTACTGTATTTTTCACCAGTAAAGACATCATCATATGGATACTGCCCAAAATGGCGCATCAAATCCGCCGTTCAAAGGTAATACACATCACGATTCTTAGAACAATCTAATCCTTTGCTACTTTTGTTTGCTTTGTGCGTCATTGATATAGATTTGAACGAGCTAACCATGGTTCTCATGTTATAAAGACTCATTTTATAAAGAGTCTTGCTTTCTAACTTAAGACTCATGTTCCTCTGTTATGGTTTCTTTTTGTGCAGTTCCTTGTCGGAAGACAAACACTTGATTTAGATTTTACAAGTTCAATTTTGTATTTATAAAAACTTTATAGTTTTGTCTGAGAAAAATGATCTTCTACTGCTGATCAAATCTCTGTGTATGTTTGGTTTTGTGTTTGCTCAACTTTCTCTTCTTGTCTCTGTTTTTTTTTTCCTGCAATGTTTTGTAGTCTAACTAAAACGTTTCGCTTTGCAGATTAAAACCTGCCCCATGATTGATTGATTCTTTGATCTTTATATGTTTCTACCATACCAACAAGATGGCTATCTCTCCATCAAAACCTCAGACAAGCTCACGGAGTTTCACCAGAGCTTTGGCATTAGCATAAGAATTATGTTAGGTGACTTAATTCGAGTTGGTACTCATCCTCATGCTCTTCATCAACTCCATCTTCTCCTACGTGATCACAAGATTCGCAGATCACTCCGAGCTCCAATCTCCATGTCTGATGTGCTCTCAACAACAAATCCGCCAAGGAATAGGTTTACTTCCACTTTGGGTGAGAGTCTTGTGTATGATAAAGAAGAAGCTAGAGAGCTGTTTGTTTAGGATCTCCGTTTGTTATTGTTCTACTTCTACCATCGGCGTACTTGTCTAATATGTATTTGATGATTATCTAAACCCATTTCTGAGTACACTACCTTTTGGATCATCTCATATGATAACTTGATTATCTCATTGAGTGCTTCATCCCAAGCTTCTAAACATATAGAAGCCTGTAATAACCCACAAGAAAAGTATTAAGTTAAGGTAACTAACTCCTTTAGTCTCATTGGCATTATGTATGGTTATAAATGGAAGTAGATTTTACTTTGTAGAGCATTATCACACCATTCTACGACCAAGCTGCTGAGACAGTTCTCCCACTACACGTCTTCAAGAGAAGACAACTCCTCCAAACCCAGGGACTTGAACTACACCAGCACTCTCATTTCTCTTAAGATCATCACCAAGATTTATATGATTCATATCATCCTTATTGAACGAGCTAATGTGTAGCTGGATGACGCTAACAGAGGTTCATATGACAAGGATCCATGTGGCTGAATGGTGTAGCTTTGATGCAACTATTTTACACATGAGAAAAAACATGAGAATGAGTTTATTTCCAAGCTCAAGAGAGAAGCTATTAGGTTAAAGAAACAACGTAGCAAATATTTTACTGCTTCATGGTCAATTATGTGGTACATGAGCTTCGTTCTTAGTCCACAAGTCTTTCGATAAGCTGCCACGATATGAGCTACACCGAAAACCGTTGTTGATTTGTTACCGTTTTATTCTTCCTTAATAGAAAAAATAAGTTTAGATATTATTTTAAACTATATACATATTTAGGGAAAATTCTGTTTTAAATGTTGAGTCAGCTACTAAATATTCTTGTGGCATAAAAATATTTTAAGGGAATATTCATTTTTTTAAATGTAATAAATAGACATGACTGCTCTAAATATTCTTGAATGTCGTTTAGTAATTTTAAACAATTGGTTGCTTAGTTTAACCAAATAATATTTTTTTTTTTTTTTTTTTTTTTTTTTTAAATGTTGAGTCAGTTACTAAATATTCTTGTGGCATAAAAACAATATTTTAAAGGAATATTCATTTTTTAAAATGTAATAAATCGACATGACTGCTCTAAATATTCTTGAATGTCGTTTAGTAATTTTAAACAATTGGTTCCTGGGTTAAACCAAATAATATTAATACTAATTCAAGGGAATGTAAAAAAAAAGTCTCTAAATTGATAGGTAAACTTGTATTTATTTGGGGTTTAAGGTTTGTTTTTGCATGGTAAACGATATATTATATTGAGGCAACACTTATAGTCAGGTTTTCACGGGTTTGGGGATTGTTTTGCAAGGTATATATATATCAATTGTTATTCAAATAACTTGCGATGATATCATAAAATGTTTTCAAAGACATCTTAAGCAATGGTTATATATACTCATTTTAAATAAATATATATTCATTATATATACCCATTTTAAATAAATATATATTCAGGTTAATTAAGTGGTTGTATATGATTATTTAAGAAAATGGATGAAAATCGTTTGGCAGATATAAATAATTTCCATAAATTTTTATTTTAAGCTAAAAGCAGTGGTAGTGGCAGTGCTGTAAATGTTTTTTTTTTAAATAATGGGACCTCCAAAAATGTCTTCTAGACCGTACGATTATATAATATGACCGAAAGCTAGATCCTCCAGTCAATTATCATTATCAGAGACAATTCAGAATTACATATATTGCAAGTTGACCACAAACTCTTCACTATCGTTTCTTTAATTGACTTACAAACCCAACATTTTTACATGCCAAATATATTATTATTTTTCTGCAACAATATATTTCATTTTCAACCCGTTAGAATTCATAAAAACAGGTGTAAGTTTCCAAATTTCACACCAGTATAATTTTCAAAAAATAATTTATTTGAGAACAAAAATTAAACGAAATAAAAAAATATAAAATTCGGAAGAACGACCATTGTTGCAAAAAAAATAAATATCAAATAAACACCACCAAATATACCACTCTGTTTTAATAACGAAAATGGTTCACAAAACCAAAACAACAACCTCAAACGCATACGAATCTTGAGAAATCAAAGACCAAACGAAAGCACATCAGCATTTCAACACATTTATAAACGAAAAAACGTCAACGACCCCGCGCTTGCGCGGGGACAACGCATCTAGTCTCTATAATAGAGGTGAATCGTAGATGGTCACGAGGAGAGAAACCGTTTGCTATTAAATAGTGGTGATATTATGTAATGGGACTGTTAGTAAAACAAACGTTATCTGGGCGTATATCATCCATCCAAACCAATAGGTCGTCCAACAGGTCATGAATATCAATAACTATAACAAGACGTTCACCGTCTAACTACACATGTGTATGATTTCACATCGATCGTCACATCAGCAATTAAAACATAACTATTTTTTCATCGTAATAATCTTACGTAAATCATCAATCATGTTTGATTTCCAGTCGTGCACCTTAGATTAACTTTACATGGTGGAATTGAATGCAAGATGAGATAGGAATGGTATAAAGGTGTTTGGTTCACCAATTCAACACCTAAGTACTCATTCACAACCTGGGGTTGGCTATTCATAATAGATTAGCAATAGGAGATAGGCTCCTCCTTTGGAATAGTACTGCTGATGCTACTTGAGTTCTATGTCAGGAGGCACAGAAAATTTGGCAACACCTATTTTTTTCTTGCACCTACTCAGAAAAAGTCTGGAAAGATGTAGCATCAGGGCTGCTTCAGGATAAGTTTACAACTGAATGGAATGCTCTCATTGATCTCCTATCAGGTTGATCACTAGACCAAACACACTTGTATCTTGCAAGATACGCCTTTCAAACTGCTGTCCATAGCCTATGGAGGGAGAGGAATCAAAGGAGACATGAAGAGACACCACAAGATCCTAGCGACTAGGCAAATTCATTGATAAGGCTGTGAGGAACAGATTGTGTTCTCTAAAGGAAATGGGAATTCAAAGTCTCAAGTATGGCCTAATTACTTGGCTTGGGACGAGGATACATGTCTCTTAGGAGCACATTCTTTGATTCAATTATAGTTTCATTTTAATCCTTTTATAATATCAGCAAACTCTGTTAAACATGTTTTTTTGTCTGAATAAATTTTACATTCAAAAAACAAAATGCAAGATGCAAGATGAGGATGAGGTTTCATTTTTCCCACCGGTAAGAAGTAACGAATATATTTTTCAACTAATTATCCTAGATTGTTTTGTTACGTAACGATGTGACAAACATATCGAGGGTGATTGTAAATTGTGAATGTCTCCATGACCTGATGGTAGTGACTATTGATCCAAGAAATATTGTTGTCGGATGCGATTACATCATAAGATTTGTAGGCTCAGAGGATTTCAATACAATTATAACTAGATGATAATCCGCGCGGAATGAGAAGATTTAAAGAAATTTTTGAATCAATAGGTATTAGAAAGTTAATAGTCTTAAAAAGAAATATTACATGTTATATAATAAGGGGAATTCAACGAAAGTGTGTATGTCTCTATATAAATTAAGCTTGGATTTTAAAAAAAAACTTGTGTATTTGTTTTGTTTAATTGAAGTATATTTCGTGGAAATGAATCCATGAGAGTAAGCAAAAAACTTATATAAAATAAATTATGAAGTAAAGATAAAAATGAAACAAAAGCAATAAAATTATTCTTTTCAAAAACTAAATTATAAATATAAAATAAAACGAAACATAAGCAAAATAATACTAAAATATGAAAGAAACAAAATATAATATAGGATACTACTTTACGGACGAGGAGATGTAGGGGGGGGGTTATTGGGAAAAGAATTTAGAGGAGTTATTAAATTTTGAGTAGGGCTGGGACTTCGGATATTCGGTTCGGGTTCGGATAAGATCCGATCGGGTCCGGGTTTTTCGGATAAATGAATTCTATACCCAATGGGTACTTAGTAAATTTCGGTTCGGGTTTCGGATCGGGTACTACCGGTTTCGGGTCGGTTCCGGGTACCCGTTTCTTATGTGAATTATATAAATATTTACAAAATAAAATAATTATATACCAGTTTTTTATTTATTTATTTTATTTTTTAAAAAAAAGTTAATAGAAATCGTATATATATTAGTAATATGTATTAAATACAACGAAGTTGAACTAGTCTAGTGGTATTGCAGTTGTTGCTTTGCCTATCCAACCCGGGTTCAACCCTCGAAAGATACAAATCTATGTTTTTTAAGCATAGAATTCGGGTTAAACGGGTACCCGTTCGGTTTCGGGTAAAAACCGGAACCGAACCGATACCCATGGATAATTAACACTAATACCCATCGGATAAATTGCCTAGAACCGAAACCGAACCGAACCGGTCCATTTCGGGTCGGTTCCGGTTCGGGTATTCGGTTATGGATAAAAATCCCAGGCCTACCGGTGACACCTACTTTAAATATGAATCATCTCTCTCCTCCAATTTAGACTTCTCTCTATCTCTCTTCAGTTTTTTTGGTCCATCTTCATTATTTTTCCTATCTAGAGGTTTGATTTCTGTGTGAGAAAGTACAATGAGAATAGATCAGATGATGAGATAATAACTGCAACAATATGATCTTCATGAGTCTTGGTATTTAAGTCTCTAATAAGTCTCTGATGTTCAGTATTTTTCTTTTAATACAATGTTATCTTCGTTTTCAAAATTTGTATTGGTTTTGATTTTTGAGGATAAAAGAAAGAAGAGATATGATGAGCAACTAAATTGGTCCGTGTTTCAGATTAACCGTGACCGAAAACTTTCTTAACCAAACTCTGATCTCTAGCTAACATCTATCTTCCTTTTAAACAATAATTTGATTTTATTTATTTATCTTGCTTGGTTCCTGCGGTGATGATTTTATGAAATATTCATATTTCTGAGCAGAAGACTAGTGTTTTTCCAAGCCTCGTAGAAAGTTTTCAACCGTTGAAGAAATTGGACAAGAACAATTACGAGTTAATCACTTTAAGAACATGATAATTGCCGCGTCAGAAAGAAGAAGAAACAAAACTTAATATTGCTGAGTTGTATCATCTTGAAAGTCTAATAAAATTATCTAATACGTAATTGCTTGAAGTACGAGCCAATCACTTTAAGAACGTGACAATTGCATTTGTTTGATAAAGTTTTCAATAAAGATCAGAGTATTTTTTTTGTCTTTTATGTTAAATTATAATGTGTCAACAAAGATTTACAAATCTCCAAAGATGATCAAGAGCCCGTTTGTTAAGAGTCTAAGACCATAGCGGAACAACTAAAAAATACCCTATGGACGGTTGTGGTCGTTTATGGATCCAAAATGCTGTCCTGTCTTCAAAGCAGCCACTGATATGATGGTATAATTAGGGGTTCCAAATATTTCTTGAATAACAAGGCACCTGCGTGTATAACATTTTAACAGGGTTTAATTGTTATGAAACTCAAACTACATTTAATTTGTTTGATATCAAGTATTCTTTCTTTTTGGGAAAATTGGAAAAATGCAAAATATAACCAGATCCTTCAAAACATTATTAGGTTTCTTGCTTAACAAGCTACGTGTGATTCATGATATCTTGTGATAAACATGATAAGTAACACAGAATGTGAACAAATTTTACTGAACAGGTTTTATATAACATTTCTTTAAGTCTAGTTTAAACCTGCTTTTAGACACTTGCATATTACAAATCTAAAAGTGTACAAGTATAACTAATTAGGACATCTCCAATGGTACACAGAAATTCGCTCTATATTTCACTCTAAAACAGAGTAACTCTATTAGACTATACACAATAAGGTTGTTGAAACATGTATTCAACTGTTGAATATGGTGCAGTGGGTTTGTTGAATTTTGAGAGAAACCAACGTGGATTAAACACATTTGAATTTTTTTTCTTCTAGTGGGTCTGCTTTGACACGTGGCGTATTCTAAATGGTGGAAATGTTAGACGCTTGCTGACACACACATACAAATATTTGTATTTAATAAAAAAACAAATAATAATTCTAGATAATATGCAAGTGTCTTATTTTATGTACGGATCAAATCGGATATTTTTTAAAATTCTAAATCATTTCGGATATTAGAGTCACCGACTATCCAGGTGGCTAAAGATTGAATCGACGTGAATGCCTCCAAATATCCGGATATTCGATATGTGTCCACCTCTATTTACGGATACAATTTTTGTTCTTTATAAGAAAAAAAATCACTTATGTCAAGGCCTTTTTAATTTTTAATTAATTTAATTTTATCTTTCATGTATTATTTTGAATAAAAATATCATTTAATATTAATTAACAATATATTTATATATTTGTCAATTATTTTTATATACTTTTACATACACATATATGTGCATCTTGATGTGAGCACCTTGTGACTAAGTATTTATCACAACTGAAGTATCTTTTTTTTTTGAAGTTGAAATATTTTTTTCTTAATGCTTCTTTCACTACTGACCAAATTGTAATAAAATGATTTGTCTTAATAATTTTCTTTTCTTTTTCTTGAACTATTATCCATTTACAAACTATGATATGAAACCATTGGTTCGACATAACGACTATTTAAAATTCATAACATGAAAATAAACAAATAATAGTAATTTTTGGTTTTTACGAAAAACTAAAAAATCAAACATTCTAACCGAATAAACCAAAATAAATATTAATTTAAAATAATAGTTATATTTTAGGAGATTAAAAATCAAAAAAATAACTTAAAACCGAACCAAAATCCAGATTAAACAGATTTAATGTGTTTTTATTAAAAATAACGAAACTAATAATCACATTCCACGCAAAGCACGGATTATTATCTAGTTGCTACTATTATATCTAGGATCCTTGTTTGTGGCTCTAAATGCTTCCCACTTCTTTTAAAAGGAGAAACCAAAAGGGATGGAAGATAGTGTATATAATCGTTAAGCGACAATATTGTCCAACAATATGAATGAAACATATGTTTTATATATCTAGAGGGAGCAATTATCGTAAGGGATCCATCTATTGGGGAAGAAAACTCTTGCAAATAAAAATCAAACACCTGAAATCTTGGAAATACTAGTGTTGTATTTTTGAAATGTTTTGTAAGTGCCCAGATTAGACTAACGAAGACAATATAGAGATACGAAAATGATCGAGTTAAAAAAGGTTATCAAAAACTGGTGATCTAGTATAGTAGTTGTAAATAAGGGTTGCTTCTTCTTTTTTAATTAAATAACGGTTGCTTACATTCTTAATTCAAATTTTAAGATGTAAGATGTCCGCCCTGAAGTAATCGCTGACGTAGTTGCTGAAGCAGACATCGTGTTGAGTGGTGAAGACTATGTGGAGTCAAAGTGCTGAGCTGGAGTCGTGTAGACTTGGAGTGCAAGAAAGTATCTTGGAGATAAAAAAAGAAAAATAAACTTAAGCAGCAAGTTTATGACTTAAAGAAAGAGGAATAAGTGCATTCCAAGAAAAGAAAAGTTGCAATTAATGTTATGGAAGATGTTCATATCCATGTTGCCTTGGAGACTAGAGTTTTAGGAACGTGGAGAATAATATAAGATAGCTATGAATCGTATGTAGAGACACAGAGACACAGAGGCTGATCTTATAGAGAGAGATAAGCTTTTGGAAGTGTTCTTGGGTCGTACTGAAGTAGTGGCTAAAGTACTTGACGAGAGAGAAACATAAGTGGGTAGCTTAGGAATCCTTCAATGTCGTGTGTTAGGGTGTTAACACTAGACGAGTAAAGCTGAATAAACAAGGTCTTGTAATAAATTGTTTAAAGAAGATTCCTTGAGTGTTTGCTTGTATTGTTTTGTCTCTTGAGTTATTTTTTCAGTACTATTGTAGTGTCATCTTGCACTTACAAAATCTCTTTTGGGGACAGATGATTACCAGTGCCTGTCCAACATTTTCAATTTTTTTAACTCCCTAAGCTCAGTTAAAACTTTCAATTTTTTTTTATTCTCTAAGAGCATCTCCAAAAAAGAACTCTAATTTGAAATTTTCAAAACTCTATATCTAAAGTTTAAAGGTGTTCTTCTCCAAAAGCACAACTTCAAACTCAACTTCAAAACTATTTATATTTTATAATATGGACCTTATATTTGTCATAGCTAATTTGAATTCATAAAACTTTTGTAAATAACTAGCACATATATAAACATATTACAACAATATTAATTAATAAAATATTCTATTAAAATATAAAAATTTAAATAAAAATAACTTGATTAATATTAAACTTCAAAAAAAAAATACCATATTGTTCCATAAATTGATTTTCATAATATATGATCTACTAGTGCATGTCGAAGTAAAAAGGGCTCTCCCCATTTTTAAACTGAATTAGCACTTCTCAGATCAGACTAGGCCCCAGCAGATAAAAGTTGTTGAAATTGGGTGATATTGATACTTGTAAATACATTAGATCGGAACAAGAAAGTAAAAGAGAAACATAAAATATTGCTAAAGGACTAATTTTTTTCCGATGATATTAATACTCATAAATATATTCGATATGAAAAATAAATAATTGTACAGACATCAAAAACAACAACAACAACCATCTTCATACACAAAAAAATTGGAAAATATTTGAAAATTTTGAATGTTCCGGATCAAATTCATCTGACTATTAGTATTGTTGTAATATTTAAATTTGTGTAATAGTTATGTCTTCATGTAATTTAAATAAATATGTTTTTGTTAAGTTTCTTTTGTATATTATTGTTGTCTAAATCTAGTTTAAAATATTTTAAATCTTATTTTAAAATTTTATTTAATTTTATGTGTAAAATTTAAAATCTGTAAACAAAAATTAAAATAATTATGAGGTATATTTTTTTTAAGGATTAAAAAAATAAACAAGAAAATATTTATGAATCATAAATGTGATGTATGATTGTAGGGACCAAAATGCAAATAAAAATATGAAGTTTCAAATTTGAAGTTTTGAGCAGTGAAACTTCAAATATAGAGTTTCACTATTCAAAACTTCATATTTGAAATCATAGAACGTCTTTTGGAGATGCTCTAAGCTCACTTAAAACTCTACGTGTATGTTATTCATGTAAAATTTTTGTTATGTACTATATACAACCAAAATTTTAGCTTAAAATATGAAGCTCCAGACCGGCCCTGATGATTATACTAATAATACTATATTATAAATGCTGAATTACAGAAGATTATAAGATAATTTTTTGGAATTTTAATGGTTTCTCAAAACAAAATTTAAAATGATATGATTTTATTATCTTTAAGCTTTTCCGAATAAAACAGAAAAGAAGAGATTTTAAGATAACGAGATTCGAGTCTTCTCTCGGTGAAAAAATTTGATTAAGATCAAACTTTTATCGGATCAAGAGTAAAGTTAGATAAGATAAGTTCAGAATACTCAGAATCTCATTATCTATTTTCATTCTGGTTTCTGATATATAGCAGGTCGAGAAAAAAATATTTTTTTATGTATAATGTTTTTTGAAGCAGTTATACGCACTCTTAGATTTTATGTTTTCATCTTTTTATTATTTTAAATGGCAAATTAATGAAGTTAGTCTTATTCAGTTAATTTAACCATAGGTAGGATTTCAAATGTGAAGAATAAATTATAAGTGCTGACTATATGAAGTGTATGACCTCTCTAAGAGCATCTCCAATGTAAAACACCATTTTTTCCTCTAAAATGGAGTAAAAGTGAAAATGAAGTAAAATTGCTCCAATCCTACTCCATTTCCCACTCTATAATGGAGTGATGAACAAAAAAAAATAGATTACTCTATTTATGGAGTAAACTTCATTATGGAGTGAGATATGGGGTTGGGTTGGAGCATTCTTTACTCCATAATCACTTTTACTCCATTTTAGAGAAAAAAATGGAGTAGGGATGGAGATGCCGTAAGGGTTGGTGTGGTGAACTTGGCTTCTTGAGATCATCTCACCATTCATCAGCAAATGTTTAATGTGATTACCAGGTAACATGTCGGGAAATACAAGTAAAAATAGTTTTAGCCATCAAAGTGCTATAACGTTTATCACAATGGTAAATAATTACTACCCAACCCCTTAAAGTACACAGTAGCTACCTAAATTATAAAAACCAAAAACATAAAGTATAATAGTTTGTGTTAGTGTCATCATAGTATGTTTCAAATGGAACATTACAGTCTCCTCTATATTTTATTTTGAAATAGAGTAATTTTATTATATAGTTCAATTTGTTACGATGTGTTACTTTAAATTAGAGTAAATAATAACATTCTTCTACATTATACTTTATAATAAAATAATTATATTATATAGTAACACAATTAGAACAAATTTATATAGAATTACTCTATTTTATAAGAAAAAATAGAGGAAGTTATAGAGATTCATTGGAAATGTCTTAATGGACTAAAAAACACTAAACAATGATGTCACGGGCGGCTAAATAAGTCAATATCTAACTAATTAGGTATCAAAATTGTTGATATTAATGTAATGACATGTGTAAAATGGCAATGACGCAAACTAGGGGATGCAGCGACAAAAGAACAATTATCTAACAAAAGTAGGAAACTATATAGTGATTTGCAGAATCATCAAATAGTTTATCATCCCACTATGAATAATTTTCATATACAAATTTACCCACGCATTTATGGTGTTATTATTATATTATCTTATATGTACGATTTTATATTATGTAGTAGATCATATGTGATACACTATAATAATTCTTAAAAATGGATTAACTAACAAAAATATATAATTGTTATCCAAGCAAGGTGAAAGGTAATTATTTTGCTTGTTTACTTCTATAGTTCTGTCGTTTATAATTACCGTCTTTTTCTACTGGATATGTTGTTTATTAATTCATGCAATGGACAGTTTATGTTGTCTTGGAATATGACATATGAGGGAGATAAGAAAGAATCAAATCATTGACAATTATCTGTTTGTGATTCTGCAGGAACTGGAGGGCACTTCACGTTCTTTACACACGTGTAATGTCTAATATCGCACTCCATATTAACCGGGATTCCGAATTTGTCCAGAGATGACCACGGGGAATCCGGTTAGTGACAAACCGGGATCGTAATAATCGCTTCTAACTGTCGTGACCTTGATATCCCATGCGCTTAATTGTAGATTTGCAAGTGTTGTTCTCTCCTTTTTTTTTTAATAAGAATGTGTAAGTACTCTCATTCGCTTCATCACCCCCAAACAACAACACAAGTTAAAATTGATTTAGAAAAAAGGTTTCTATAAAGCTGATGAGAATATGATTCAGATTATTATTATTATAAGCTTTGCCATTCCATGTTTGAAAACGAATCAAATTGACAAAAAGAAGAGGGCTAGTTTTTTTTGAAAAAATACGCGAATACTTTGTTAGAAAGCGAAACAACAACAACAACCTAAAGGAAAACTTTTAACCAAAAAAAAAAAAAAAAAACTAAAGGAAAACTAATCAACTTAGATAATAAAGAAGAGTTAAAGACAAGTTCAACATGTATGGTCTTAATAATTCCATACTGCTTCAATTTAATTTCATAATTTCAATACTACATATATTCACGAATATGTGGATCTCTATATTTGGATGATAATGTCGTCAGCTTGTTTTGGCATTTTTCGTAACATATAAAATGGAATAAATGTAAAACTTCAAATTAGAGAGGACCCATATATGTCTCCATTTCTGGTCATTTCTCTCCACACAAAACCTCGAATAGATTTATGTATTTGCATGGTTTATTTCTCTAGTGCAGTAATATATAAATATACCTCTTTAGCCAAAAAGTGGCTACGAAAGAGAATTATTCTGTTATAGATTCCACCACCGGACCTAAAAGCAAATAGATATGAGAGTTTTTTTTTTGGAATATGAATTAAAATTTCAAAGTCAAGCACAGAAATAACCCTTTTTTTTTGAATTTTTTTTTCTATTCATCCTAAAAATTCGAGTTATTCACAAAAATGCCATTACATTTTGTTTTTCTTTCTTTTTTTGAAAATAATTCTTTTACCTTATCATTTTCATCTTCACCAAATATTTACAATATTGTCATTGCCATCAATACACTAACCACCATGAACAACCAATTTGAAGCTTTTAATGCACCAACGTTTCGATTTTTACTCTTCATATCTCATTAATTATGCACACAAATCACATCTTTTTCACTATCTCTTTAAATTCATCCAAAAACTAAGATTTTGATTCCTAGCTTTATAAGGTTCATAGATAGGTTTTGTGCCATTAACGACTTGATAGGTTTTGTAGTGAAGTTCTGGGTGCTTGGAGAAGCAAATCAAGTAATCTCACAGGCTCAAAGTATGAAATCATTTTTTTCTCATATCTGTTCGTGAAGACTTTCAGAAGACTTCGAGAAAACTTTCAGAAAACTTTGCTAGATGTGTTCTCCACCAAGAAGACTTTCCTAGAAGTCTTCTAATTTTCCTTTATAAAGAAAAAAATGAAAAATCCCAGAGAAGACTTCTCGGGAAGTCTTCTCGGATAAATAGGTTAGTTTTACAATTTATCGAAGTTTGTCAGAAATTTGACTTTTATAGAAAACTTCTCGGGAAAAACTTGTATAGAAGTCTTCTGAAAGTTTTCCTGAAGTCTTCTCACTGTTGAAAGAAGTATGTGTGGGTTACTTTTGCAATTAAAAATAATAGCGAAACATTTAATATTAATGAGAAGACTTCTTGATTTTATTATGGGTTTTGGTTAAACCTTTGGTCACAAGAGAAGACTTCTCTAGAAGTCTTCTTTGGAAAAGTCAAATATAGTCAATTGCAAAAATATTTCAGGTAGACTTCTTGCGACATTGAGAAGACTTTCAGAAGACTTCTTCTCCGAAAAATCTTCTATAAAAAGTTAAGTTTCTGAAAAACTTTAGTCAATTGCAAAACTAACATATTTATCCGAGAAGACTTCTCGAGAAATCTTCTCTTGTATTTTCGAGAATTTTTCAAATTTAAAATTAAGCCAATATTTACAAAGGAAGACTTCTCAAGATGTCTTCTGTAGAGTAGACTTCTTAAGAAGTCTTCCTTCGAAAATTTGCAATAGCAAAAATTACCTAAATAGAAGACTCCTTAAGAAGTCTTTAGGGTGAAGACTTACGTAGAAGTCTTTTCTGAGAAGACTTCTACGTTAATGTTTAGTAAACTTTCATTTTCTCTACAATTAAAATGACTTTTTAATATTTGCTTATTAATTCATGTGTATTAGTCAATATTGGAGCTTTTGGATGAAATTCATAACTTATTTGGTGATAATTATGAGATTTCAAATATTTATGCTTACTAATGTTTCTAGCTAATCTGAGAAGACTTCTGGAAAAGTCTTTTGGAGAAGTCTTCTACGTTAGATTTTCAAGAGTGTTAAATAACTTAAGGTATGTTTTTAACTTTCAAAAGTGTTAAGTAATTTCAAAAATATCAAGTCATGTGGTTTAATGTGTCTTTTTAGATTATAAGGTATAATTTTTAACTTGCATGAGATTTAAAATTTCAACTTTCACTTAAAATTCAAGTTTGATCTTTTGTGAATTTTACTACGCTTTCTTGTGAATTTTTTTCTCTTAGTTTTAGTAAATTTGACTAAATATTTTTGTTGTTGTGTTTTGTTACGAGTGGGTGGAATGATTAAAAAACTTTCTTGGTATGTTGTATCAATAATTTCAATAATATCAAGTACTTTGGGAAAAACATGAACATATATACCAAATTCTTTTGATTAACATCTCTTCAAGTTTACAAAAGAATTCAAAACTAAAATAGTACACATACATATCATAAAACATATCATAAACAAAACTATTACATATGGAGCTAGATATCATTCCTCAACATATATAAGCTTAGACTCCACTTGACATCATTCCCTTGTACCACTTTGGGCAGAAGACTTCGTGGGAAGTCTACTATCATAAAATACATCAGAAGACTTCGACTTCCAAGAGTCTTCCGAGAGTCTTCCAAGAGTCTTCTGAGAAGTCTTCCAAGAGTCTTCTGAGAAGTCTTCCAAAGTCAGACTCAGATCTGAAAAAATCTGCATATTCAAAAACATTCAAATGGCTTCAAATACATGAGAAGACTTTTGGAAGACTTCGCTTTAAGCAGAAAACTAAAATTCTACTAAAATTTAGGCGGGATTATGTCAGAAGACTTCTGGAAGTCTGCCTGAGAAGTCAAAAGTCTTCTAGAAGTTTTCCAAACCATAGCCTAATTTAATAACTAACTAAATAGCCAAAAACAATTCATCAAACTTAAAATCAAACTTATATAACGTTTAATACGGTCAATTTTTTTTAAAAAAGTTAAGATTCTAAAATCAAACATAAATACAAACAATACTATAACATATGTTACTAAATCCTAAACCAAAGTCTTCTCAGAGACTTCAAGACCTTATAATCATATAACTAACCAAAAACACTTCATTAAACTTAAAAGAAACTTAAAAAATGTTTAAATCAAGTAATTAGATAGTCACTAAACACATATATGTCAAACTAAAAAAAGGGATAATATTTCAAAATCTAACCCTAAAAATACCAACAATACTATAACATATGTAACCAAACCCTAAACCGAAGGCTATCATGACTCAATCTATATTCATTCATCTATGTTAAAAATAATTCAATTTCAGTAAAACTAAATTTCCATCATTTAGAAATGTTTATTAATACATGATTTTGATTTTTTCTCTTTCAAAATATTTTTTATAAAATTTATTAATTACTTTTAATATCTAATACATGTGAAGACTTCTGGAAGACTTATGGAAGACTTCTGGAAAACTTATGGAAGACTTTGATTTAGGCGGGAAACCAAAATTCTTTTAAAATTTAGGCGGGAACCCTAAATTCTACTAAAATTTAGGTGGAATATGTCAGAAGACTTCTTGGGAAGTCTTCTGTGACCCTATAATCAAATGACTAAACAAAAAACACTTCCTTAAACCTTTAAGATACTTAGAAAGTGTTTAAATCAAGTTATTAGATAGTCACTAAACACATATATGTCAAAAAAAAATTTTAAAAAACAAAAGATAAGATTTCAGAATCTAACCCTAAATATATTAACAATATTATAACATATGTTACCAAACCCTAAACCAATGACTGTCATGAGTTAATCTTCTTTCACTCATCTATGGTGAAAACAATTCAGTTTTAATAAAACTAAGTTTACATCATTTATAAATGTTTATTATTACATGATTTCATTTTTTTTCCATAAACATATTTTTTATAAAAAAATTGAATTATTTTTAAGATCTACTGAACGACTTACAAAAAAGTCTTCTCACGCGGATGGTTATAATGGTAGAATTCAATACATGTTTTTTGTTAGTCATAAGGAGGTTGTTATAATTTCACTAGTCTTTTGGGTTACTTTTGTATTTGATTGAATTTATGATTGAATTTGGGGTACACTTTTGTATTATATATACTGTTGATAATTAGATGGCTGCTCAAGTGAGAAACGCATGACTGTTTTTGAATATCATATAACATCTATATGTTAGGTGAATAATATTAAAGTTATTGTGTAAGTTGATTTAGTTAGGGCACCAATTCGTGGAGAATGAATATTAAGGGGAATGTTAGATATTATAAGGCTTGGGTGTTTATTACGTTTCTTTTTGGTTATTGGTTAAGAGGAATGGTAAATATATGATCATATGTTGTGAGTTGATTTTAAAATTACAATGCTCATAATTAAAAAAGAAACATATTTCAACTACACAAACCAAATATGTTATAATAAATTGTTTCTAAGTATTGGGGTTCAAGGCCAAAACATGTTAACGAGTCTCTTTCTACAGCCAGTTGCTGTAAACTAAAACATGATATCTCAACTACACACGTGTTTTTTACCGCTGCATTAACAACCATTACAACAATATAACACGTTTATGACCACAATCGTCCACTTTTAAAATTACAAGGCATTTTCAAAATTAGGTGACAGACAAATCATGTGTCCAAACTCTAATTACCTGAATTATGGCAAAAAAGGGAAAATCAAATAAGTTGAACCTAACTTTTCAGAATAAGATCAGCAGAGTTTGAAGCATTTTCATGTTTTACATTCAAAAATTCTAATAAAAATATTTTACATTTTTGTTCTACTGTCTCTTAATTATATTTAGAGAAAAACCAAGGAGGTATAACTTCAATTTATATCTTATTCTAAACTATATATTTAAAATGGTTTAGTTACATAATAATGAATCATTATATGCTAAGTGAACTAGTAAAGTTGGGGTTTGATTAAATAGAGCCAACATTAGTAATTATTATTATTATTTTTGTTATAAAAACAAAATAAGAACTATTTTTTTTTAAAAGAACTATTTTTCTTTTCTTCACGCTTTATAATTTGTCTTCAAAGTTGAACATAACATTTTCTTTGAAGTTATGTGATAAATTCACTTTATAGAAAGCTTAAACGATAGAATCGACATCCCACTTATCAAAACACCACACTTTTCTCGTTTCCTTCACTCTCAACGCACTCTGCTTTCACATTTTAATTTTCCTCATAATATAATTACACCTTTTTAGTTAATTATATAGTAACAATACACATTCGTTGAATCAACTTATTACATGCTTATCCAGACCCAATTACTATAAGTCTGGAAATTAGGCAACACCTTTTCTTTTCTTGCACCTACTCAGAAAAAGTCTGGAAAGATGTAGCATCAGGGCTGCTTCTGGATAAGTTTACAACTGAATGGAATGCTATCATTGATCTCATATCAGGTTGATCACCAGACCAAACGCACTTGTATCTTGCAAGATACGCCTTTCAAACTGCTGTCCATAGCCTATGGAGGGAGAGGAGTCAAAGGAGACATGAAGAGACACCACAAGATCCTAGCGACTAGGCAAATTCATTGATAAGGCTGGAGGAACATATTGTGTTCTCTAAAGGAAATGGGAATTCAAAATCTGAAGATGGCTAATTACTTGGCTTGGGACGAGGATACATCTCTCTTAGGAGCACATTCTTTAATTCAATTATAGTTTCATTTTAATCCTTTTACTATCAGCAAACTATGTTAGAATAGTAGCACTTGATGTACACATGTTTTTTGTCTAATAAATTTTACATTCAAAAAACAAAATGCAAGATGAGGATGGGATGAGGTTTTATTTTTCCCATAGGTAAGCAGTATATAACAAATAGATACATTGCACCCTGCACACAAAACTGTTTTCCTAATTAGGTGAATATCTGAAATCCCACGTGACGGTGCCTTGATGGTTAGACACTAAAATTTACTGTTATAGGTAAATTGCTAATATCCATGTTCTTTTTGTATTATGAGCCAATTGACTCTAACAAATATATGTAGAATTTTTCAACTAATTATCCTAGATTGTTTTGTTACGTAACGAAGTGACAAACATATCGAGGGCGACGGTAAATTGTGAATGTCTCCATGACCTGATGGTAGTGACTATTGATCCAAGAAATATTGTTGTCGGATGCGATTACATCATAAGATTTGTCGGCTTAAAGGATTTCAGTACAATTATAATATCAATTAGGTTAATATATAATTGCTACTATTATATCTGGGATCCTTGTTTGTGGCTCTAAGCCACTTCTTTTAAAAAGGAGAAACCAAAAGGGATGGAAGATAGTGTATATAATCGTTAAGCGACAATATTGTCCAACAATATGAATGAAACATATGTTTTATATATCTAGAGGGAGCAATTATCGTAAGGGATCCATCTATTGGGGAAGAAAACTCTTGCAAATAAAAATCAAACACCTGAAATCTTGGAAATACTAGTGTTGTATTTTTGAAATGTTTTGTAAGTGCCCAGATTAGACTAACGAAGACAAGATAAAGATACGAAAATGATCGAGTTAAAAAAAGGTTATCAAAAACTGATGATCTAGTAATAGTATAGTAGTTGTAAAGAAGGGTTGGTTCTTTTTTTTAATCAAATAAGGGTTGCTTACATCTTAATTCAAATCTTTTTTTGGGACGGATAATTATACTAATAATACTATATTATAAAGGCTGAATTACAGAAGATTATAAAACTTTTGGAATTTTAATGGTTTCTCAAAACAAAATTTTAAATGATATGATTTTATTATCTTTACACGAGGGCAATATTCGTTGTAAATTCGTCGTAAACGAGGTTTTACGACGAATTAACCTCGAAATACGTTTCGTTGTAAAACGTCCGTCGTAACGGAGATTTCGTCGTAAACGACTTGTTATGTTTACGACGAAAATAATTCCTCGTAAAGCGCAGAGCAAGGTTTCGTCGTAAACGAGACGTAACTTTTCGTGGTAAACTCCACGTAACTCTTTCGATGTAAAGCAGACGTAAATATTTTCGTTGTAAAGAACACGTAAACCTTTCGATGTAAAACCCTCGTAAATCTTTCGACGTTAATCACTCGTAAAAATTTACATGAAGTTTACATTGATTCTTATTATTAATATATATATTGAATTTAATTTAAATTTATTTAATATTCAGAATTTAAAATAATTTAAATTTTAAAACGAAATATGAAAATGAAAAACACATTTTAAAAAAAGCATTTAAAAGTCATACAATAATATATAAATTCATAATACAAATAGAAATATAAAAAAAACTACATATTCTCG
>NC_027749.1:19816185-19816551 GCF_000695525.1 Brassica oleracea var. oleracea | reverse complement strand
GTTGCTCGGCTGTTGACGGGTTGGATCGGACTCTTGGGGATCTCGTGGTGGCATTCCAAGAGCGGCTCGTCTCTCACTCAATATTCTCTGCATAACCGGGTTTCCCACGGCCATCATGTCTAGCAAATCCTCAAGCGAGTCTAAACGAACCTGCTGGCTATCCACTCGAGGTTTCATCTGAGCAGTCTCTTCATCCCGTCTCGAAGTGTATGACGAAGTTGTCCTTGCAACTTCGTTAATAGAGCCTATACCGACTATCCGTCTCTTCTTTTTAGGAGCCACCTATAAAATCAAAACATATATTAATATAGTTAATTATGTTAAAATATTTAAAATAATGTAAACAAAAATTTTAAGTTGTACCTC
>NC_027749.1:19808742-19815309 GCF_000695525.1 Brassica oleracea var. oleracea | reverse complement strand
GTAATAAAAATTAATAACTTACCAATAAGTTCCTCGGGGTCTATCGGGGTCTAGAACATCCAAACCCTCCCGTCCAGGCTGGGCAAGCAAATCCTCCACCGTATATCTCGCGAATGGAGCATATGAAGGCACACGCAAATCTGGATGAACTGTACTTTCGTAAATCTTCGTTGTTATGAAAATGTTTTCTTGTAGTGTTAAGCTTTTCCGAATAAAACAGAAAAGAAGAGATTTTAAGATAACAAGATTTGAGTCTTCTCTCGGTGAATAAAATTGATTAAAAATAGATGGATCAAACTTTATTATCGGATCAAGAGAGTTAGAGGGTGATTACTGGGAGGTTATTAGGGTGAGGTTCTTAGCGGAATATAAGAATCCATCTCTTAACTTTTAACTAAAAAAGGTAAGAACCATCTCTTAAAACTCTTATTTAAGAGCTGGTTCTTAGTTTTTTTAGTTAAAAGTTAATAGTCAGATTCTTATATTCCGCTAAGAACCCCGCCTCAAGAACATTACAATAATCATGCTCTTACATAAGATAAGTTCAGAATACTCAGAATCTCATTATCTATTTTCATTCTGGTTTCTGATATATAGCAGGTCGAGAAATAATTATTTTTTATGTATAATGTTTTTGCAGCAGTTATACGCACTCTTAGATTTTATACTTTCATCTTTTTATTATTTTAAATGGCAAATTAATGGAGTTAGTCTTATTCAATTAATCTAACACGTGCGAAAGATATAGAATTACTAAGGTAGGATTTCAAATGTGAAGAATAAATTATAAGTGCTGACTATATGAAGTGTATGATCTCTCTAAGGGTTGGTGTGGTGAACTTGGCTTCTTGAGATCATCTCACCATTCATCAGCAAATGTTTAATGTAATTACCAAGTAACATGTCGGGAAATACAAGTAAAAATAGTTTTAACCATCAAAGTGCTATAACGTTTATCAAAATGGTAAATGATTACTACCCAACCCCTTAAAGTACACAGTAGCTACCTAAATTATAAAAACCAAAAACATAAAGTATAATAGTTTGTCTTAGTATTTTTCAAATGTCAATATGTTATTAAGACCATCTCAAATGGAACTTTACAAACTCCTCTATATTTTATTTTAAAATAGAATAATTTTATTATATAGTTTGATTTGTTACAATATGTTATTTTAATTTAGAGTAAATAATAACATTTCTCTATATTATACTTTATAATAAAATAATTATATTATATAGTAACACAATTGGAACAAATCTATATAGAATTTCTCTATTTTACAAAAAAAAATAGAGGAAGTTATAGAGATTCATTAACTGGACTAAAAACCACCAAACAATGATGTCACGGGCGGCAAAATTAGTCAATATCTAACTAATTAGGTATCAAAATTGTTGATATTAATGTAATGACATATGTAAAATGGCAATGACGCAAACTGGGGGATGCAGCGACAAAAGAACAATTACCTAACGAAAGTAGGAAACTATATAGTGATTTGCAGAATCATCAAATAGTTTATCCCACTATGAATAATTTTCTTATACAAATTTACCCACGCATTTATGGTGTTATTATTATATTATCTTATATTATGTAGTGGACCATATGTGATACACTATAATAATTCTTAAAAATGGATGAACTAACAAAAATATATAATTGATATCCAAGCAAGGTGAAAGGCAATTATTTTGCTTGTTTACTTCTATAGTTCTGTCGTTTATAATTACCGTCTTTTTCTACTGGATATGTTGTTTATTAATTCATGCAATGGACAGTTTATGTTTTTTTTTTTTTTTGGTAAAATGGACAGTCTATGTTGTCTTGGAATATGACATATGAGGGAGATAAGAAAGAATCAAATCATTGACAATTATCTGTTTGTGATTCTGCAGGAACTGGAGGGCACTTCACGTTCTTTACACACGTGTAATGTCTAATATCGCACTCCATATTAACCGGGATTCCGAATTTGTCCAGAGATGACCACGTGGAATCCGTTTAGTGACAAACCGGGATCGTAATAATCGCTTCTAACTGTCATGGCCTTGATATCCCATGCGCTTAATTGTAAATTTGCAAGTGTTCTCTCCTTTTCTTGATAAGAATGTGTAAGTACTCTCGTTCGCTTCATCACCCCCAAACAACAACACAAGTTACTATAAAATTGATTTGGAAAAAAGGTTCTATAAAGCTGATGAGAATATGATTCAGATTATTATTATTATTATAAGCTTTGTCATTCCATGTTTGAAAACGAATCAAATTGACAAAAAGAAGAGGGCTAGTTTTAAAAAAAATACGCGAATACTTTGTTAGAAAGCGAAACAACAACAAGAACCTAAAGGAAAACTAATCAACTTAGATAATAAAGAAGAATTAAAGACAAGTTCAACATGTATGGTCTTAATAATAATTCCATACTGCTTCAATTTAATTTCATAATTTCAATACTACAGATATTGACGAATATGTGGATCTCTATATTCGGATGATAATGTCGTCAGCTTGATTTTGGCCTTTTTCGTAACATAAAAAATGGAATAAATGTAAAACTTCAAATTAGAGAGGACCCATATATGTCTCCATTTCTGGTCATTTCTCTCCACACAAAACCTCGAATTGAATTATGTATTTGCATGGTTTATTTCTCCAGTGGAGTAATATATAAATATGCCGCTTTAGAGTATCTCCAATGGTTCACAAAAATTTTCTCTATATTTCAGTATGAAACTATAGTAACTCTATTATAGAGTTGAATTTGATCCAATGGTTCACTTTATAATAGAGTTACTTTATAATAGAGTGAAATATAAAGTAATGTTATTTTTTCACAGTATATTTGAAATAAATAAAAAACATTACTCTATGTTTCACTATATTATAGAGTAACTCTATTATAAAGTGTATCATTGGAGCAAATTCAAGTTTATAATAGAGTTACTCTATTTTATAATGAAATATAGAGTAATTTTTATGTACCATTGGAGATGATCTTAGCCAAAAAGTGACTATCAAAATGAATTATTCTGTTATAGATTCCACCACCGGACCTAAAAGCAAATAGATATATTGTTGATAATTACATGGCTGCTCAAGTGAGAAACGCATGACTGTTTTTGAATATCATAGAACATCTATATGTTAGGTGAATAATATTAAAGTTATTGTGTAAGTTGATTTAGTTAGGGCACCAATTCGTGGAGAATGAATATTAAGGGGAATGTTAGATATTATAAGGCTTGGGTGGTGGTTCAAAAAAATATATATATAAGGCTTGGGTGTTTATTACGTTTCTTTTTGGTTTACTGGTTAAGAGGAATGGTAAATATATGCTCATATGTTCTGAGTTGATTTTAAAATTACAATGCTCATAATTAAAAAGAATGTTGTAAAAGAATGGAGAATTCTTCTTTCTTATTATTAATGAATCATAAGGTTTCTTTATATAGGAATTACAAAGTATAAGAAAAATGAAATTATCCAAAACCTAATCCAACAGGAAATAGGAAAACTACTAAAACATAGAAAATGAAAGTTATAGTGGCCGACTATGAACCTCCTCTTGGCCACGGCTGGACCTTGTCTTGGTCTTGGTTATGGACCATCCACTTAATGATTTATAACACTCCCCCTTGGATGCTATAACCATATGGGTTTGTATCATGCACGATGTTGCCTCATTAAAACCTTCTAGGAAAACCAAAAACCCAACGTGGAAAAAATGGAAACCGTAGATAGAAAAAGAGTACAACGCATGAAACTCCCCCTGATGAATGCATCACTGAAGATCCTTCAGCTGGCGCATTCCTATCTGATGAACAAGTTTCTTGAACGTTGAGGTTGGCAAAGACTTGGTGAAAAGATCGGCTGAATTATCACTTGACCGAACTTGAACCACTTGAACTTCTTTTTCCTTCTGCAGATCGTGGGTGAAGAAGAATTTGGGTAAGATATGCTTCGTTCTATCTCCCTTGATGTATCCATCATTGAGCTGAGCTATGCAAGCTGCATTGTCCTCATAGATGATCGTTGGCTCTTCTTATCCCACGGCCAAACCACTCTCTACACGGATGTGTCCGGTCATGTTCCTCAACAACACAAGCTCACGGCTTGCTTTATACATTGCTATGATCTCGGCATGATTAGAGGATGTGGCCACTAAGAATTGTTTTGTGGACCGCCAACATACTGCAGCCCCACCATATATAAACACATATCCTTTTTGAGATCTAGCATTATGTGGGTCAGATAAGTACCAAGCATCTGCATATCCGACCATACTCTCTCTTGGCCGGTTGGTATAGAACAAACCGAGATCTTTTGTTCCTTGCAGATATCTGAACAAGTGTTTTATTTCATTCCAGTGCCTCTGAGTTGGACAAGAGCTAAATCTAGATAATAGATTCACGGCAAAACAAATGTCTGGTCTAGTGTGGCTAGCCAAGTACATTAAAGCTCCAATGGCACTTAAGTAAGGCACTTCCGGTCCGAGCACTTCCTCGTCCGGTTTCTTTGGTCCGAACGGATCCTTCTCTAGGTCTAAGGACCTCACGACCATAGGACTCGACAACGGATGAGCCTGGTCCATATTAAACTTCTTGAGTATCTTTTCTGTATATGCCAACTGATGCACAAAGATTCTATTGTTTACATACTCAAGTTGCAGTCCCAAACAAAACATAGTCTTTCCTAAGTCTTTCATTTCGAATTCTTTCTTTAGACATTCGACTGTTTGAGAAATCTCTCCATAGGTTCCTATAATGTTCAGGTCGTCCACATAAACCGACATGATTACAAAGCCCTTATTGTTGAATTTCTTTATAAAAATACATGGACTTATTGGATCGTTCTTATAACCCTCTTTCACTAGGTACTCTGATAATCTATTGTACCACATTCGACCTGATTGTTTTAAACCGTATAAGGCTTTATTCAGCTTAATACAATGCTGTTCTCGATAACCTTTCTTATCTTTGAGCTTAATACCCTCTGGAACTCTCATATAGATTTTATTATCCAATGGGCCATACAGATATGCAGTCACTACATCCATTAGGCGCAAATCAAGCTTTTCTTTTATGGTCAGACTGATTAAAAATCGCAATTTAGTTGCATCCACCACAGGGGAGTAAGTCTCCTCATAATCTATTCCTGGTCTCTGTGAGAATTCTTGTGCAACAAGCCGTGCTTTATATCTCACTACTTCTCCTTTCTCATTTCTTTTCCTCACAAAGACTCATTTGTATCCCACTGGTTTGACATTTCTTGGTGTCACGGTTATAGGGCCAAAAAACGCCTCTTTTCTTTAATGAGTCTAACTCCACGTTTATAGCTTCTTTCCATTTGATCCAATCTGATCTTTGCATGCATTCATATATGGACGTGGGTTCTAGATCCTCATCTATTTCCATGATCTCAAGTGCTACTTTATATGCAAATATATCATCGACGTCGATATCTTTTCTGTTCTATTTTGTTCCAGACATTATATAATTGATAGAGATCTCTTGATTATCCGGATCTAGCATTCCATGAAGTTCAACGTCCCGAACCTCATTATATGAAACGGCCGGTTCATTTGGTGTGGCCGGCCCACTCGACTCGACCGTTCTGGTCGGCTCGGTCGGTCCATCAATATCATAGACGGTTTCCTTAATGCTCTCGGGTCCGGCACCTCTCTTAGACTTCCGAGGCTGTTTATCTTTGGAACCAATAGGTCTACCATGTTTTAGACGTTGTTTAGACTCTGTAGCCACTTGACCTTGTCCCTTCTGGACATCTATTCTTATAGGTGCATTACAAGCCGGTATGTATGACTTTGTCACTCTATTCGGGTCAGCAAATGAATCTGGCAATTAATTAGCTAGCTTTTGAAGATGTATTATCTTTTGGACTTCCATATCACATTCTTTAGTCCGAGGATCTTGCCAAGATATTGATGGTCGAGACCATTCTATTTATTTGCTCAACCGGCTGTTATCTCCCCCTAAAGTCGGATATGTGGACTCATCAAACTGTGAGTCTGCGTATCTGGCCTTAAACAAATCACCGGTTGTTGGCTCAAGATACTTTATAATGGTTGGGGAGTCATATCCAACGTATATTTCCATCCTCCTTTGTGGTCCCATTTTAGTTCTCTGTGGTGGAGCAATTGGAACGTAAACGGCACATCCAAATGTTTTGATGTGGGACACGTCTGGCTCATGACCCGTGAGTAACTGGGATGGCGAATATCTATGCTCACTAGATGGCCTGATGCGAATCAGTTCTGCTGCATGTAATATTGCATGTCCCCACACTGATACCGGGAGTTTAGACCTCATGAGTAATGGTCGGGCTATCAGCTGTATGTGTTTAATAAAAGATTCGGCCAAGCCGTTCTATGTATGTACATGTGCCACGGAGTGTTCCACACTTACCCCCATGGACATACAGTACTCATTAAACGCATGGGATGTGAACTCACCAGCATTATCTAGACGTATAGTCTTTAAAGGAAAATCTGGAAAGTGTACTCTCAGTCTTATTATCTGAGCAAGCAGGCGTGCAAATGCCAA